>NW_013667821.1:85079-91774 GCF_000517525.1 Limulus polyphemus | reverse complement strand
GGAACATCACCTTTTAATAATGTTATCAAAGTTTTGTATATTCTATTATGGGACGTATGTATGCCGGGCTGGCATACCATAAACATAGCTCCGAAACACATAAATAAACTACAAACTATACAAAACACTTTAATCACCACAGCATACAAAGTACCTTATCAAAATTTATGCACAGATATGCAAACATACAAACAATAGCCGATAGACTCTTGCATAATGGTATAAATTACTTTGAGAAAAATTGACAAAACAATGACCTACTTTGTGAACTTGATCGTTATTACATACATGATGGAAGTAGACCCAAGTACCTATCATCTGTAAACATTTATTTTAAAAATAAGGATGTAATCAGGCCACCTACTGCTAGACCTTAAAACCGTACACTAGTTAGAGTTTAAGGACAATACATTTAAGAGGGTATTTTATGTAAAATGAATTTGATTGGCCTCTAACTAGTGAAATGTGTTATACGTATTATGGAACTGACTCAAGTAATGCAAAACACAGAATGTAACTGAAGATACATACATGGACATTGCCCTGAAAGGGGTCGGAGCAAGTGCGGTTTACTCCAACCCTCATGTCGTATCAACACCAACATTCACAGACGATAAAACACAGTCCGGAAAGGAGGAAGAGGTTTCCACGAACCTGACTCTCCTAGGTCACAAAGACCTAAATCCCGAACCGGAGAGAGAGAACAGGGTAAATATCTCTCTCTCCTGACTTGTATTTCTTTCTTTTTTTTTGGACTTTCTTTATGTGAGACTGGCGAACGGAGGTTAAGATTGATAGACGGTGTATTCCCACCATAATGGGTTGAATTTGCTGTTTTTAACGCAGTCCTTCCTTTTGATTTTATTTTGCATGACTGTTTAAGTATTAATTTTCTATATGTGTGTTTGTGTTTCTCTGTGTGTGTGTACAGAAACACACTAGTCAAACACCAAATACATACAGGAGTCACAATCTGGTGTGTATTAGCCATGATTTGAAAAGTGAAGCTCCGAAAACACAAACGTAGTAGGGGGGGTTTGAGTCATGCTCCTACGGAAATATTAAATTTCTTAGATGCTTTGAGATGCATTTCTAATAAGGAATTAATACAATTTAACAGTTTTACATCCAGTGATTCTCCGTGTGTTTAGCAAGTGAAATAATAGATAATGTTTTTATTTGTAGACCATTATTTCAGTTGTATCTCATTATCCTTCTCTTCAGGTTGAAGAACATATTAGAAGTATCATTAAAGAGGGAATTTTTAACGCGTGGCCATAGCTTACTCTAATCAACTGTACCGTAGAGAATAGCAAAATATTCTGATGATGCAAATCTTTATTTATCGAATACTCGTTTAGGTTTATCGTATTAGAGCAACGCACATAAATAACTTACTTTAGAATTTTGGAAAAGAAGTTATGTTTGTTCGATATAAATTATTTCTATTTTTTGCTAACAATATTGTTATGTAGTCATGCATAAGTAACTATGACGCCGTTTTAAAGGGTGGGGGCCATGGTCACCGATAAAACTTTTTAAATTATAGCCGCGTTTTTTGCGATTTATGGTCAAAAGCGATGATAATTTATCAATCAAAAGAAATATAGGTGATAAGTAACAATCTAGTTTAAATTCGCTGGATATATTAAATGGAACTTTCTGATCAACCATAAGAAAAAATTAAATTATAAGATGAAAATAAGTATTCTTTACTGCTTTTTTTAAATTTCACAACCTAAAAATTATAGAAATAATGAATCGTATAATATATGATAGGCTTAAAACTGATGTATTATGACAATAATAATAAAATTCATTTTCTAGTTGTCAGCCTATTTAAGAAATGCTGAATTGTGATAAATATATAGTTAAACCTTTACGTAGATTAAAGAATTAAAACCTTGGTCGTATAACAATATGGATATCTTGGACACTCTGTTGTTTAAAAATATTTAAGATCGAACAATTATTTGAACATAATAAACATATTCAAATAAAAATATACAATCACATGTATTATCTACAAAAATAAAATAATTTTACCCCGATACCAAGACAAATGTTATTTTTGATATCTTCGATCAGTTGTATCCATGCAGTTCTAAGTGGTTGTTGGTCATTGTTTTGGCTAACACCCACTAGCAGTCTTGTGCTTTGGATGTTAATAACTTATTTGAGTTTTCTTCTCCGTCAATTATGTTTAGATTTTTTTTAAAGTCTCCCATATAGTCGTTTTATTGAACGTGGAAGGCTATAGCCGATGTGTTTGTAACACAGTTTTTAATATCTTTTTGATGTTTTTAAATCTTATCTGTAACAGGCATTGTGTTTCTACAATGTATTCTTTATTACACTAATACTGACTGAGTCGGCCATCATGGAACACGTGTTTAAAAGTATTGTCATGTTTATTGTGGTGTAATATCACACAAACCACCGAGTTACGGATCACGTTTCACCGGCATACCATATCAGTTAATATCTTGTAAGTTACTGTTCTAAATAGCGTTTCGACCGTGACTTCATGCGTACATGGCCTACTTGATGAGCTCTGGTATTGAGCAAAAGGCCTCGCAGGTAGCGGCGTGTCTTACATATGGTTGATATGCTTTTATATTCTTCTTACTAGGAAACCATATACGATTCGTAAATAAAAATTCTTATTACTTATTGTGATATAATGTTACACAAAATACCGATCTTTAAGTCCCGATTCGTCAGAATAAGCGTTATATACCGTATGAGTTTTTTGATGATCAGTTGCTAGTCAGA
This sequence comes from Limulus polyphemus, assembly GCF_000517525.1. Classification (NCBI taxonomy): domain Eukaryota; kingdom Metazoa; phylum Arthropoda; class Merostomata; order Xiphosura; family Limulidae; genus Limulus; species Limulus polyphemus. Next base: position 88,999 of record NW_013667821.1, on the reverse strand, counting down.
TTAACAGATAGAGAACATCGTAATTCCAATGAAGGCTGAAAACTTTTCAATCTTTACTAGACGTCTTAGTTCTCAAGATTTCTCTCCTCGTTTTCAACTAGCTCCACGAACTTCTAACTTCAGAATTTAACACAGTTTTTAAACGATAGAACTTACTTTTGCCCCTTAGAAGAAAAGACTAAACATTATCTTGTATTTAAAAATGATTTTTACTCACTTGATGTAATTTAATCGTTATAGAAGTTTATCTTCTTATTTTCCTTTAACAGGGATTTCGTTCAAGCTTCACCATTATCTGTACCTCTAAAATTAGTCAATCGTTAGGAAATATTTATGAAGACAACAGAACCAATCGTGCTGTCAAAGTCAGGAGGTCTTAGCTATCATAAAGATAGGAAGAGTAGCTTTTTTTATTTTGTTGTTGTTGTTTTGCTAACCATTCACCAGAAGATGATGCAAGCAGTGATCATTGACTCACACTTCGAAATATTTTTTTTTTTTACATTTCCATAAGACTGCATTTACTATATCCACAAGGCATCAGTGAGCACACACATAAAAGAGTAATAAATAATATGTAGGAATATAATATAATTTATTCTTTTATTTTGGAAAAGGGCACTTATTTTATATTCCACTTAATATCTAACTAGAAAGGAATTCAAAGACGCTTAATCCGCCACATAGTGAAATCTACTGATAATGTATCACCTTTCTGTTGACTTTTTTCATCACCAATTCTATAACAATGTAACATATCTATAATAGTCATGTAACTGTTGTTACACCTATTTGACATATAATATACGTAATGTGATGTTCACTTAATTAAGAAGCAAGCTGAAAATCTTTCTACATTATAATGTGTTATATTTTGACTGACTTATCAATACTTCTACGAAGATTAAGAGGGCGACTTCTTTTTCTCAATCACAACATGCAACGACTTATTTTTAATATGTATATTAGTTTTACTTTAAAATACAATTACAATTGAAATATAGATAATATATATATTCTAATGTGGCGCAGCTCCAAAGGCTGAAATTATAATAAATGTCATTTCTCTTTAAGATTCTCAGAAAAAGAAAACGTTATCGCTTAGCCTGGTTGATTTGATATTTTTACTAAGAATTTATCCCTGATTACTCAGAATATGACATCTAGATTTAGGATATATAGATAACATACAAACAAGTAAATAGGCACTCCAAGAATACAACTCGACTATCTCCATTATGTCAATAATCATGACATATAAACACTGGAATAGCTCAATAAAGACACTATAATGCAGCAAGCCATGTTAAAAGTTAACCATATTTTCACGAAGTCGCATAGTTGGGCAAAAGGAGTGCGGTCAAAGTCAGCAGGTCATTTGAAATATTGCTGTTCACAGTTCTCGAGAAAGGCATGCAATCTGTCAACATCGATAACCAACTTACTAGAAAAGTCAGCGTTTCTGTGCAAGATGGGTGTTCCTACACGATCAGCCTGAGCCAAACATTGCCACTCTACTCTGCAACCAGGCCAAACACTTGGTATGAACATCATCAATAAAGCGTGGTCCATTTTGGATCATTCAGAGCTAAAGCGTTTCAACCAACCAACTTCTATAACCGAGTTCATCGCCAGGTGTAATCTCACCAACCTAGATTTCAGATCTTGTAAATACGACGTGTAACCGTTTTTCTGCTTTAAATATTGCAAAGGACAAGTCAACCAGATAAAAACTAATGGCAATCTTGTACTCTTTGCTTCATGTTTACTTAACAAAACAGCATTTTTTTATGAAAAGGTATCTGTTTACTTATGGGTAGGCGGTTTATATACGACATTATTTGGTATTAGAAACTACACAGATCATATATCCTGTCCTGATACTTCAGAACACAGTATCATTAACACTTCCATACTTTCGTTCTTGCGTAGATGAATTGTTTTTCTTAATTTTACCTGAATAAGTCGAGTCTGTTAGTAGTTCTGCGTTGCCACTATTCACAACTGTGTTAAAACTATTATTCATGTCCTTCTGATATATTTCCTTTTTAATTGAATCTAGAACTGGCATTGCGCCACCTTGCAGCTTCTGTATTTTGATGATATTTTCTTGAATATTAGTCACACAACGGAAGATATCTAGTTTAGCTGGAAGATGGTTCATTTCAAATATCCACTTTGTGATACCCGATATTGCCAGTAAGGTTATTAGACTGGCTAACATGGACAAAGTTCTGAAAGGAAATCGCTGACCACTGGTTTCACTGAAGAATGGGTAGTGAATAACTGGTTCGAGTCCAAGGATACTTTCTCCACCTAGAGCTCGAAGCAAAAACCCTACAATATATGCACTTAATGACCCGTAGGTGTTACAGTACTTTTTGAGGTGGACAACACAAAGCAGCTGAGGAAACAATATGACGTAGATGAGATCAGATGATAGGTACCAAAGGCCATAGACAGACTTTACCGTCAATGCCATGGCTGTAGCTAAGATTCCAACTACCAAAATAGAAATCCTAATCACCCACACTACTTCTCGTTCTGATGCCTGTGAAGAAAGATTATGTATAGGTTCAGTTACGTAAGCAGTAATTTACATCAAAACTTTAAGTCTTAAAATACTTATAGTTTGAACTTAATGTTATCATAAAATATTGTGCTTTTAATTAAATAATTATCAGTAAAAAACAAAGTTCTATATAAAGGCAAGCAGCATCATATTTACATGGACTTTATTTTAATGTATACAAAATCGCATTGAAAAACAAATTACATATGACAAACAGCTGTGCACTAAACCTATTTAGAATGACCAAAATATTTTCAAACATTTTTCTCTGACCTTCTAAACAAAATTCCAAATTTTCCGGACCTGCACGCGTAAAACACACTAATATTTCAACTTTTTCTCATAAATCTAATTAATTATCATTACTTTATCTTGTAATCTTATTATAAAGGGTAACAAAAATTTTATACAATACGCTACATTATGGTACTAAACAAATAAAAGATCTTGAGACAAGAACATTGCATTTTTCTTTACAATCTAATTTATCATCAAGTATAATGAATTATTTAGTTATAAGATAAAATGACATAGAGTGACGGACCAAATTCTGTGGAGATTTACCAATAACTGGGATAGCTAAGCATCATGGTTTGTGGGAACTTACAGATTATAACTGTAAAAGATGAGGGGTGGGACAATTTCTCCGACTTTCCAAGATTCGTGATCATCTTAATAATGAATAATTTAATTGACTAGATGAAGCACGAAAATGGAGAAGGTTTCTTCGCAATTGCACAGCAAGCTCCTTCAATTTTATTTATTCAACAATATAAAAATATATGAAAACATTGTCTGTGAATTGTGGATTGCAAAACAAATATTCAAATTAATAAATCTCCAAACGGCACACGATTAAAAAAAATACTAACTTCTATGTTAGATATCTTACTTTCTGCCGAAATATGAGCTTATAGACGTTTCTAGAGAACAAAGAACTGGCACTAAGAATAGAGGAATCCGAAGAAGACATAACAGCAGCAGAAACAGCACCGAGCCCGAAAAATGAGACAGCTGTAGGAGTAAGGTAATGTAACACCAGGGGGAGCACCAGAGAAGTGTCATTCGGTGTCAGCGGCATACCGAGAGCAGTCTCGTTCCAAGCTATTAAATAAAATCAATATTATCGTCAGAAAAATAAAAAATGAATTTTACAATTAAACACTCTTAATGGTACTGATAAATTTATTGATTAGTATAACGATTTTAGTCAAGATCGCAGCCTTTATTTGAGGGGTAAACTTAATAAGCTGATAATTGACCTGACATTAAAGAAACTTACCGATGTAACCGTGAAGACGAAGTTAGTTAAGGTTTATAATGGCTGGAGACGGCTTAAATGGGTAAT
>NW_013667821.1:81438-84864 GCF_000517525.1 Limulus polyphemus | reverse complement strand
GTATTAATTTAATTGAAAAGTGTAATTCATACTATAACTTACAAATGCCTCAAGAACATGAATTAGCAAAGCAGCAAATGTATTTAAACATGTCCCAAAGTGAGTGAACAGTAAGTTTACTAACTTTCAACTCTAAAATTCGGGGTTCGATTCCGTATTGTGGAGAGAGCACAGAAAGCCTATTGCGTAGCTTTAAGCTAAAACAAGCAAACCTTTGAAAAAGCGTATTAAACACACACACACATACGAAAGTAATATCATTGAGTGCTGTAGAAAAATTCATATTAACCTGACCTCTTTAGTCAGTTCTCTACGCTTATTTAAACTTTAGAAATTAAAAGTGTTGACGTGATGTTGGAAGCATTGTGTAACAGAGTCTTCGTAAAATGTATTATCTTGTAGATTTATAGACGTGAGATATACCATAGAGATAAGACGTTTTAAGTAAATTAGGGGCTGTATATATTTCAGTTGAGTACAAGTTCAGGCAGTTCAACTAATTATATTTTCTGAAATTAATTCATAAAACATTTAGTTTTTATCGTTATATTCAATAAAAAAAGGTAATTAATCAGCTAATAGTACACAGCACTACCATGGTTTTTATAAAATTTACAAAATAGGCCACCCTATCCGCCCCATAGTTAACACAGAGACTTATCATGCCACCTGTTAGCTAGATATCTAATAGATGTATTATCAACATTAACATGTAAAATATCTGCCCATGTTAAGACTCGGCCCATTTTGTAGAGAAGCAACCATGATAATCACACAAGATCAGTTTGACGTATCCAACCATTTCATTAACGTACCAGCTTTGGACACACTGCTAATATCTCTGCCAACACATGGAAAATGACATAACTTTTAGGAATACACCTAACTGACAATCTCTACAATAATAGAACTCACAACCTTGTGTGTCAACATATTCTGTTTGCAACACGAAGATAAATACTACTAACAACAAGAAGGCCTAGCTGTGGTCCCACGCCTATCATAAATATTTATTAACCTATACGTAGCATATTTATAAATTAACGCCATCAAAACAACAACTCTACGCCACAAGATTTTGCTTAGATATATTGATCATACATTCGTAATACGAACACGCAATACAGACAAGATTAATGAATTCATGAACCACCTGAACAGACAACATACAGCGATACAACTTACAATGAAAATAGAAAAATAAGGTAAACTCCCATTTCTTGACGTTACGGTTACCAAGATACATAACTCATACACCACAGGAGTTTACAGGAAATTCACAGATTCGGGTAAGTACCTTGTCTGTAACTCCCCCCCCCCTACCTCCAACAGTGTAAAATCAGGCGTCACAAACTGCATACTTTCCAGAATGAACAAAATTTGTAATATCGAAGAGACTAAGAAGATGGAAGAAAAAAACACTCCACTATACAACCCTTTTTAACAATGGATACCCGGAACACTTGACAAAGAAAGAAAAAGAGATCGAGAAGAAAAAGGGAAAGATATTACAGACATATATCCTCTATATCAAAGGTCTCTCTGAAAACATACAGAGGTTCTGTAAACAGCATATATTCAGAAGTCCTAACGCAATACAATCGCAATTAACACACATAGAACTACCTAAAGACTCAATAGAAATGAGAAACACCAATTATAACATACCAGGTGAATCTGGATTCTGATAAACTGGAGAAAAAGTTAATATTCAGGAACATAATATACATACAAGACTCGGTAATACCGATCTACCTGCAATAACCCGTTATGCCATAAAAGAAGACCGTACGATAAATTGAAATAGGATATTTCACACATGAGAAAAATAATGATAAATTAACCCCTTTTATATCCACCTCAGTCAACCTAGCTTGCAAGATATCTATCTTGAAAAACATTCAGATATTTAGTTGATTAAAGACCTAAAGATGAAGGACCTCAGCCGAATAAATAACGCAACAGACTTCCTTTATGAAGACTCAGGATCGAATCCTGGCCATTACGAATACAGAAATATTCTATCTCAGGACTTACCTGAAGACGGAGAAAGATTGGGAGTGGAATAAAGGCTAGTTATTGATTAGTATCTAGTTATAAAAAAATAATTAATAATTCTACTTAGGTAATCGTATAGAGTACTAATCGTGATAATGAAAATATTCAATGTGTTTTGCAAACTACAATAAACTATGCTTCTCGACTAATATCTTAAAATAAACATTATCAAAATGGAATTTTGTTTGTCACGTAGAAATAAAATTGTCGTATCATACATGTACCAGCCCGAGAAACAAAGTTTAAAAAGTTTGTGAACCCTAAAATACTCCTGTTGTAAGAGAAACAGTCATAGATGATTGGGTGAAATTAATTGTCTCTAAGTGATAGAGTTTAAATAAACAGTTCAGTTAGATTATAGTAATTTATGAAGTGACAGTAATGTCAACTTAGTGAAACATTTGTTTGAAGTTAATTCCTTCTTCTAGTAATGTATAGATAAACAATGAACTTGTTAAGAGCATGGTTGCTTACGAAGTAGTACTGAATTTACCAGCTGTTCGAAGCTAGTCGTCTTTTCTTGTAACTGCTACATAAACAATAGAATAAACAAGTGATGAATCTGACCACATTAATGATTGAGACTAATGGTTTCTTCTAACAACGAAAAGAGTGCATCATTTTAGTTAAGATTGTGGCAGACTACAAAGTGTTATCTGTACATTTGTTGGCAGTTTGGAAGGACTACTAAAACGATCCTATCCTACTTATTGCCTTAAAAACAATGGACAACCTCTGTGTTGAAATAAAGTTTGAGAGGATTATCGGCCATTTTTCATTTGTTGCCTTAGTTACAGAAGGAATGTGACGATTGAAATAAAGTTAGCAAAATAATCTGTTGATGAAGCTTTATTCAATGCCTTTGTTTCAGTGTTTTAGATTAGTATATAAAACAAACCTCGAAAGCATTACAGATACTGAAATCCTACCTGTTGCTTTAGCGATGACACCAATCAATATGGCGGGGATAGCCATCACAACGCATCCCACTGCAGCAACATAGGAAAGAACCTGAGCGTTGGACACATTCTTAGCGGACAAAACCCGCTGGAAATACACCTGAGAAACAAAGTTGAAAAAGTTTGTGAACCCTAAAATACTCGTGTTGTAAGACAAACAATCATATCTTCTAAATCAAACTTGTTTGTTTGTTATAACAATATATTTGGGAGAAAAGTTCAGAATTATCTCTCTTTTTCTTTATTCAATCTTACTATAAGATTTTGCATTTAAGTGTGACTGGTTATGTGATTATTTAGTGGGCTGGTAGTCTCTTATGGGACTTTGTCCGGTTTGTTTGTTTGAAGTTAAGCACAAAGCTACACAAAGGGCTATCTGTGCTCTGCCCACCACGGGCATCGAAACTCG
>NW_013667821.1:59260-80499 GCF_000517525.1 Limulus polyphemus | reverse complement strand
GATTGGTTGTAACTGTTTTTTTTGGGGGGGGGGGGTTTACTCTATAATAATGTAATAATTGTTCTTCTAGAGATTTGTTTCGTATTACTTTTTTATCACTTCTCACGTAATGACCAGTGGCACGGGAACCAAGGAGAAGGAGATCACTACCCCTAATATGTGTAGAAGAAGCAAGCGGGAGGGCAGCGGTAATCCTCGAGTAGACGAATTCCTATCAGAACCAAAACAGCAACGAAATTTTAAAAAATCACTAGTTACTCAGTGCCGTTCACGGAGAAAAGAAGTTCGTACGCCATTGACATCAAGAACTGTATCCTAATCTGATATTACATGACCAAGTACACACAAATTATATTAGACCTTCACTATAAAAACAAAACATTAAAACATGAGCAACAAAAGCGAGTGCCAAAAATTAACATATTTTTATACTATTTTCAAAAGAATGTGACGAAAACTAAGTCGATGTTATGGAATTTTGGAACTAGGCTGTCCAGTATTATTAACGTGTATGTATAGACAGTGGGGGTCATAACATATTCGTTCAACACTACCATCTACAAGGCTATAACGTATTGGTTCAACGCTACCATCTATTGGGCCATAACGCATTGGTTAAACGCTACCATCTACAAGGCCATAGCGTATTGGTTCAATGCTACCATCTACAGAGCTATAAAGTGTTGGTTCAATACCATCATCTACAGGGCCATAACGTATTGGTTCAACGCCACCATCTACAAGGGCCTTGTAGATGGTGGCGTTGAACCAATACGTTATGGCCCTGTAGATGATGGTATTGAACCAACACTTTATAGCTCTGTAGATGGTAGCATTGAACCAATACGCTATGGCCTTGTAGATGGTAGCGTTTAACCAATGCGTTATGGCCCTATAGATGGTAGCGTTGAACCAATACGCTATGGCCTTGTAGATGGTAGCGTTTAACCAATGCGTTATGGCCCAATAGATGGTAGCATTGAACCAATACGCTATGGCCTTGTAGATGGTAGCGTTGAACCAATACGCTATGGCCTTGTAGATGGTAGCGTTGAATCAGTGCGTTATGGCCATAACGTATTGACTCAACGCGTTCAAAATGTGACGAGATAAAGTCAGATGGTGTAAACAATTAGTAATAGAGATATTTGCTTACGAATGCAAAAATAGCCTAAACATCTGTTGGCATGAAAGGTTCCCTGAAATATAAATAAGATTTGTTATTATTCTTGCTAAGTATGATGGGAACATCGATTTTCTTATTGATCTGTAGACGTGGCACTAATTTTGTTTATTAACTTCTAAAGATTCTACTGCAACTTATTGAACGTGATATTTACGCGAGAACAGTCACAATTACCTACCTGCCAAGGTATGCTTTCAAAGATTAATATCAACCATATAACCACATTGACACCAGCATCACACATGAGAATAGTTACAACTACCTAACTATCAAGGTATGCTTCCAAAGATTAACAACAACCATATAACCACATTGACACCAGCATCACACATGACAATAGTTACAATTACCTACCTGCCATGGTATGCCTCCAAAGATTAACAACAACCATATAACCACATTGACACCAGCATCACACATGAAAATATCCACACCTACTTACCTGCCAAGGTATGCCTCCAAAGATTAACAACAACCATATATCCACATTGACACCAGCATCACACATGAGAATAGTTACAACTACCTAACTATCAAGGTATGCTTCCAAAGATTAACAACAACCATATAACCACATTGACACCAGCATCACACATGAAAATATCCACAACTACTTACCTGCCAAGGTATGCCTCCAAAGATTAACAACAACCATATAACCACATTGACACCAGCATCACACATGAGAATAGTTACAACTACCTACCTGACAAGGTATGCTTCCAAAGATTAACAGCAACCATATATCCACACATCCAGCATCACACATGACAATAGTTACAATTACCTACCTGCCATGGTATGCTTCCAAAGATTAACAGCAACCATATAACCACATTGACACCAGCATCACACATAAAAATATCCACAACTACTTACCTGCCAAGGTATGCCTCCAAAGATTAACAACAACCATATAACCACATTGACACCAGCATCACACATGAGAATAGTTACAACTACCTACCTGACAAGGTATGCTTCCAAAGATTAATATCAACCATATATCCACATTGACACCAGCATCACACATAAAATACCCACAACTATTTACCTGCCAAGGTATTCCTCCAAAGATTAACAACAACCATATATCCACATTAATACCAGCATCAGACAGTTTCACTGACCCTAGAAAGTCGATCGAGCTTAGAGACCCAACAGCTTCGTGTGAGAAACTGAACGGGATACACAACCACTGTAAAGAAATATAATAAAACCATCAAACATGCATTCCACGGAGAAAATCTTGCAACACTTATAATGCCAAAAGAATCGTGAATTGACTTGCAAAAAAAAAAAATGATTATATGAAAACATATAACTCTCAAGAAAAGTCATTTTATTGCAGTACTTAAAAAACTATTTTTTGTTGTAATGGTTTTAAATAGTAAAAGACATTGAAAAATCGGCTCTATTTATACAATATTTCTAACTTGCATGATGAACCTTGATGACAGAAAATGTAATTAATGTTCAGTTTTTTTATTTTTTTATTTCTACGCTAGGTGGTTAAGCTTTAAGCAAGAAATGTCCGCCTCATGAGTGGGGCTTCATCAGTTCAAATTCAAGGACTATAATAACTACTAAAAACCGTCACTAGTCCTATTGCATCATTGTCCTCATCATAACTAGTTTATATCACAGTGAATGAAGATCCACTACTGTTACAGTCATCTTCAAACTTCTGGTAATCTCGACAAAACCCCCCCCCTTTAAGGATTTGTATCTTTATACATTTTTCTGCCACGATTCTAATACATGTATCTACTACTATTACCAAATAGAGAATCATATGCCTTCCTAGCTATATGTTTTTGTAAACCAGTTTGCCAAATGAACAGTTTAATCGACTTCTTTACTCACCAAACCAAAGAAGATGCAGAACAACTGGATGACGTCAGTATAGGCGACAGAATAAAAGCCACCGAAAAATGTGTAGAAAACAGCAATACTGCTGGATACTATGATGGATGTGCTGCTCTCTAGTTCGGTAATCACACTAATGGTGGCTCCTGAAAACAGATATGAAAGACGTCTACCTAATACACTCATTATTCAATCATGTATGGAAAAAAGCTTCAAAATGTAAATTTTCTTGAACGTTTTCAAATAAGTTGCTGCAAATTCTTTCAAACTTTGAATGTTAACAGTAATCTGATACTATCGTTCACTATTAGGCGGAATGTCAAATGCAAATATTTATACACATCTCTATAAAACTAGTGCTAGTATTAGTAAAGAGTATAACGATGTCGTAATATTCACGTACCAAGGGCTGCAAGAATAGCCGCTGACCAAAAAATCTCTCCACAAAGGGCGGGAAGAAAGAGAAGCCCTCCCATTTTTGACCCGAAGTTTTCCTGTAAAGGATCTAGCATAGTCACATAGCCTTGTGATCGCATCTTTTTGGCAAATACAATACCACCTAAACACAAAACGATAAACAATGCAAGTTAAACGTTCAGTATTTAATTAAATAAAAAATAACATTTTGGTGTTATAAGATCGTTTATTTCTAGCATTAATACATTACATTTTACGTTGCACCTTTTAACACTGAATGTCAGAATGTTATGTGAAACACTATAGTTTCCGATTTCGTATTATTCTATAAAATATCTGTGTTCAGTGAATGTGTTATTAAATAAAAATTATTGATGTCATTCGTGATAAAAAATAAAATGACTGAATGATTGCAATAAAAAACATGTTTTGAAGATCATAACAGGGCACAGATTCACATGTGTTTTGAACTTGAATAACTTTCACTAGGTGGCGCTGCTACTTCTGTTATCTTTATATGATGGTATATAAACAATATTTTGCAATCTTATGGCGTATCTTTGTCACAATATAACAATATATCAATTTATGTTTGATAGTTTTTGTTCAATGTGTCGTCCTTCAAAGACTGGATTTTGAAGAAAAAACTATCAAAACTTAAATGTTATGGTAGCCAATTTAAACCTTCAAAGATAGCAAAGGAAAATGCTAGATGTTTAACATTATATTAACACTCTATAACAACATTAATTCAAACTTGATTTCACAACTCTCTCTTCTACTCCATATCTTTTTGACGCTCACCTATAAAGAGGCTAAGGGCATAGCCAAAGGGAGCTTGGCACCACACCAAACCATTATTATACATGGCTTCCGCTGTTCCGTTAATATATCCGCCTCCCACCCAAGTAGCTGAAAAAAAACAAAACAAGAGTATAATAATAATAAAATAATGTAAAATTCAAAACTGTTTCCTTTATAGAAACATTTATATTGCGCAAAACGAGTTCAAAAAATATACTAAAGCATACAGAGTTAAGAAAGTTTAGTGCAAAAGGACAATTATATGCGATATTGTACTCTGTGTACCAGTTTACTATTAAACTGTTTACATCATGAATAAGTCAATTATAAGTCCTAAAGTAAACATGAATACATAGGAAACGTATCGATGTACTATATTCATTAAACGCTATTAGTTAAATGTGTTAATATTTCCTCGAAAAGGGAGTCGAACGCCGCCTGGAGGGGTAACCTGTTTTAACCACTCGCATCACTTGACAGGATTTATTAAACTACTGTATTTTTTGCATCTGTATATCTACAGGCATAGTTTTTATAAAACACATACCTGTCATTGTTAAAACTCCTACCAAAAATCCGATATTTCTGCCAGCCAACATTATCTCTTCGGTTTCTGACTGGCCAGAAGAAGTCTTCTTCTTCCGACTGGCCCATATTCCCACAATCAGGATAATAACGTAGAAAATACCAATAGAAACCACACCAAGTATATTGACGGCCATCTCAGCGTGTACTTCAGACAGTGATAGCGGTTTCGCTGCCACTTGTGTTACCTTAGAAAATCACGGTTTCTTTATTCTGGAAATATAACAAAACTAATGTCTTACAATGACTATTAGATATATGGGACTTTAGTGAGGTAAATAATATTGTAAATTTTATGGAGATTTATTAACATAATGTCTTACTTCTAGTGATAAACATTTTCTAGATTGATTACTCTCGCATTTAATTTATATTGTCGTTAAGTTACAGTATTACATCACTAAGTGGCCATGGAAATGAACTGTTGATTGACTGATTGTTTGTTTGTTTGTTTTGAATTTCGCACAAAGCTACAATGGCTGTCTGCGCTAGCCGCCCCTAATTTAGCACCGTAAGACTAGAGGGAAGGCAGTTAGTCATCACCACCCACCGCCAACTCTTGGGCTACTCTTTTACCAACGAATAGTGGGATTGACCATCACATTATAGCGCTCCTACGGCTGAAAGGGCGAGCATGTTTGGTGGGACGGGGATTCGAACCCTCAGATTGCGAGTCGAGCGCCCTAACCACCTGGCCATGCCGGGCCCTGTTGATTGAATATGTCAATTATAGTCCATATTTATTGCCCTCTCCGAGCAAGCAATTATCTAAAAATAGGGAGAGTAAAATGATGAGAATGTTCTAAATACAAGCACTACTGACAGATGTAATCATAAAGAAACTCTGCACTACTGACAGGTGTAATCATAAAAAAACTCTACACTACTGACAGGTGTAATCATAAAGAAACTCTGCACTACTGACAGATGTAATCATAAAAAAACTCTACACTACTGACAGGTGTAATCATAAAGAAACTCTACACTACTGACAGGTGTAATCATAAAGAAACTCTACACTACTGACAGGTGTAATCATAAAGAAACTCCGCACTACTGACAGGAGTAATCATAAAGAAATTCTGCACTACTGACAGGTGTAATCATAAAAAAACTCTGCACTACTGACAGGTGTAATCATAAAGAAACTCTACATTCATTATTTATCAGAAGTGAAAAAAGTTCTAATCTTGCTTCTATTGGAGCAGTGGATCTGAAAACACACACAAAAGAATGGCTAAATCTCACTATTCTGTTAGGCAATTGAGGGTTTCCCAAGAGATGGTGACGGTGAAAGTTGTCGACTATATCTGTCTAAACTATTAATTCGGAATTAGTGGCGAATATGCGCACATAGCCCTTGTGTAGTTTTGTGCGAACTTCTGAAACTTAAAATTTTCGAGGTCAAAGGTTCCAATGCTTCATAAGAAGAACAAATACGTATAACGATAATAATTTGCATATAAGCCAGCTACATTTCTCTAGACTATTTACAATAATAGACCACGCAAAAAGCTTCGAATCTATAATTTGTTTCTTTGCTTCTTTGAAGTTCAGCACAAAGCAACACAATGGGCTATCTGTGCTCTGCCCACCACGGGTATCTAAACCCAGATTCTAGCGTTGTAAGTCCGCAGACATACCACTGTGACACTGAAGGGGGGCGAATCTATGAAGTAATAAAACAGATACGATCATAATAAGCATAAAAATTAAAGTAAAATACTCTTTTACCATAATACTTTTTATTAGTTCTATGCGATAAAAAGGTTGCTCGGCTAAATATACTTCTCCCATTGCTGAATATTCTCGCCCTTTCAGCCGTAGGGGCGTTATAATGTGACAATCAATCCCACTATTCGTTTTTAAAACATTGGCCCAAAAGATGGCGGTGTGTGATGTTGACTAGTTGCCTTCCCTCTAGTGTATCACTGCTAAATTAGGGACGACTAGCGCAGATATTTCTCGATTAACTTTGCGTGAAAATCAAAACAAACTAAGCCTTAATAAACTTATTAGCTTATAACTCAAAATAAAGTAAGTGAATTAAGAAAGTACTAGACGCTTCTAATATAATACAATTAACAAGGATTGAAATAAGAATAATCAAGTTTTCGTCTTGGGAAAAATTAATGAGAAGAATTTGAGTTAATGAAACATAAAAAATACATTCCTGAGTTTATTCAACGACACAGAGACCTGGATTTTTCTGTTACATCGGTCCCCATTGATAGCCGTACAATATCGTCTTAACATTTCCCAAGCACTCACACCTTTCGTATATATTATTATACTAGCTGGAGTACTCGTCCGCTGGACGAAAGTTATGTAAGTTCTTGATTAATGAAAGGTTATCTTAGGACATGTAAAGTTGCTTCCCTTATATATGATTGTAAAAAACACCCATAAAAACTGCAAAACACAAAATGTGAAACCGCAAGCTTGCATGTATCTCCGCATGGACCCTATGAACCTTCATGCCAAATTTGGGGAAGATCCATCAAGAGGGGGCGAAGTAGTGGTAAAAAACGCAAAACACAAAAACGCCCATAAAAATCGCTAAATGGAAAACTGAAATTTTGTATGTACCCTCGCATGGACCTAATGACACTCCATACCAATTTAGCTACACTGTAATACACTTGTTAAGTAGGAGGAATGTTTGAGTGTTACACAACCATATACTGCCCTTGAATAGCATGATAATTTCAATGTTACACTAATTTCTACTATGTTTGTTAAGGTGAACGCTAGTTTGAGTGTTACACCAGCTACTAATGCGCTTGTTAAATAAGATGGTGTTAGCTAATATTATACCATTGTCTAAGTAGAACGCTAGGTTGAGTGTTACACCAGCTACTAATGCGCTTGTTAAATAAGATGGTGTTAGCTAGTATTATACCATTGTCTAAGTAGAACGCTAGTTTGAATGTTACACCAGCTACTAATGCGCTTGTTAAATAAGATGGTGTTAGCTTTCAAACTAGCGTTCTACTTAGACAATGGTATAATATTAGCTAACACCATCTTATTTAACAAGCGCATTAGTAGCTGGTGTAACATTCAAACTAGCGTTCTACTTAGACAATGGTATAATACTAGCTAACACCATCTTATTTAACAAGCGCATTAGTAGCTGGTGTAACACTCAAACTAGTGTTCTACTTAGACAATGGTATAATTCTAACTAACACCATCTTATTTAACAAGCGCATTAGTAGCTGGTGTAACATTCAAACTAGCGTTCTACTTAGACAATGGTATAATACTTGTTATACCAGCTTTTAATGCACCTGTTAAATATGTATGTATGTTTGTTTTTTAAGTTAAGCACAAAGCTACACGATGGGCTATCTGTGCTCTGCCCACCACGGGTATCGAAACCCGGTTTTTGGCGTTGTAAGTCCGCAGACATACCGCTGTGCCACTGAGGGGCACCTGTTAAGTAAGATGATGTTAGCTAGTATTACACCATAAGG
Source organism: Limulus polyphemus (assembly GCF_000517525.1). Classification (NCBI taxonomy): domain Eukaryota; kingdom Metazoa; phylum Arthropoda; class Merostomata; order Xiphosura; family Limulidae; genus Limulus; species Limulus polyphemus. The sequence goes on along the minus strand of NW_013667821.1, from coordinate 72,159 downwards.
TACAGTTACATCGAAAAAAAATGCTGCGCTTCGCACTTTGGGGCCATGGGCGCACTATAAGAGTGGCAGTCAAATTCCAGTATTCATTCTAACAAGAGTAGTTCAATAGTTGGCGGTGAGTGGTGCTTCATCTAATTTATCACTTCAAAATGTAAATCTATATGCCATCAGTTTGTAATGTTTTATTAAAGTATAATTATGCATTCTGGCAGTATTACACCAGCTTCCAACATTCTGGCAGTATTACACCAGCTTCCAATTATGGTTTTTTTATAGTCCGAATCACGTTTGATTCCTTTAATTCAGGACTCTCTTTTAATACATCACAACTGTTGTGGTTCTTACATTACAGAAACTTAAAACTATATATATATATTGTCAGGATCATATTTGATCTCTTTATTACAGGACTCTCTTTTAATACATCACAACTGTTGTGGTTCTTACATTACAGAAATTTAAAACTATATATATTGTCAGGATCATATTTGATCTCTTTATTACAGGACTCTCTTTTAATACATCACAACTGTTGTGGTTCTTACATTACAGAAATTTAAAACTATATATATATTGTCAGGATCATATTTGATCTCTTTATTACAGGACTCTCTTTTAATACATCACAACTGTTGTGGTTCTTACATTACAGAAATTTAAAACTATATACATTGTCAGGATCATATTTGATCTCTTTATTACAGGACTCTCTTTTAATACAAAAACAATTTAGCTTTTTGCAATTCCAACTCAAACAAAACCATCTTTAACTTTTACGCTACAAATTTTCTTTCAAATGCATTATAATATTTTCTTTTTCGACACCTAGTGACAGAATCATCTTTGATACCAATATATTAGCAAACCTCTTTTAGTGCATTATAATTAAGCCTTTTTCAATAGCTACATCCAGAATCATCTTTGACAACTATATTACAGGGATCTCTTTTAATACATATTACTCAAGGTTTCTTCAATAGCTATAAAGAAAATCATTTGTGACACACGTTTTATAGACCACCGTTTTCAAACATTCCAGAACCATGTTTACACTTGTTTTACAGGGTGCTTTACAGTTCCATGCATACCAGAACCATGTTTTACAGGGTGCTTTACAGTCTGTGCATACCAGAACCATGTTTTACAGCGATGTTTTAAAATTCTGTGCATATCAGAACCATATTTTACAGGAGTCTTTGACTAAACTTACCTTTTGGTTTCTAAAACTTTAAGTTTGTCTTAGAACCATGTTCGTTATATACAATACAATATTCCCTTTCAAGCATTACAGATAAGGTTTTAACTACTCTAGCTATAGTTAAACTATCGTTTAACATTCATCTCATACATCTTTCTGTCAATATATAAGTATTTTTTTACAGTAGTATTAAAAAAACATAGTTTATACCTCGATTATAACCCGTCTTTCAATACATTACACAGAGGGTTTTTAAAACCATATCACTAAACAAAACTGTCTATAACACTTACCTTAGAGGGCTCCTTTTTAATACACCACTAATTACAATCGTGAAGTGATTTTTGGGATGAATAATATAATTATTTCAGCTTGTAAACCAAAAACTGCATTTACTCTGGAACCAAACTCTTAAATCAATTAGATGAAACAAGAACGACATAGAAACTAAATTTTCAAGTACACGCCCAGTCAAATCACGTAATCATCTGTTTCTTGTCAGTCATAATATTAACACAGACAATGCAACTTCCTGTCACGTGACAAGACCCTTTCATTCCAAGAAATTGTCACCAACTTAAAGAATATATTATTGTATTCTGTAATAGTAAGATTTAGTATTGTGGATCCTTACAGTTGTTAGAAGCTGTTTCGTTGCTAAACTTGTCGTCGTGGTAACTTTGAAAAACCCACAAACTCTGTATATGCTCATTTGATGGATTTTGATTTTCATATTATCTTTTTCTTGTTATTATTATTATTATTCCAACACACAACAAAAAAGGTAAATCTTACCAATCAGTGAAAGAACTATATGCCTCACTTTTAGAGATGTGTGGAATTCTTTTTTTTTTTTACTTTCTTCTCCTTTTTGTACTTGCACTAAATACACAAACAGAAGCTAGAAGACATTTTAACGGAGGTGTAGATAGAAAAAAGTAGGATTTTTTTCCAGTTCATATTCAGGTCAGCCATATATTACTGTGACGCAGTATGTTGACATGATGTTCATATGTAACTTCACTTCTCCAAGTTCAAGATAAAGCGTTATGTTAAACCATAAAAAAAACATTATAACACTCACCAAAAAGGAAGCTCGTGAACCATGACATACCTGTACATAAGGAGTTCATTATAACGCCAAATACATTCACGACATATCCACATAGATCGCTAATTATTAATGATCTAAACATTAAACAGAGTTGTTTATAAAGTTTAAGTACAAATTGTTCATGGAGACACCTTATTTCTTAGTTATGTTAACTATGCAGAATTTGCATACATAGTAAAACAAAGCTTAAACTGTTAGAGGGTGTGATAAAATGATAAATAATTTGTGAACTGGAATATGGGTTTGGGCTATATCATGCAGTAAAGTTGGGCTAAATATGGGCTAAATCATGCAGTATTTATAATTCGTGTCAGTTTAAAATAAACCAATTATTGTTCATACGTGGTTAGCTTTTGTAAACTATTAAATCGTTTCTAGAAAAAGTATAAAATAAATTTGTTTGTAATTATGTACAAAGCTACACAATGGGATATCTGTGCTCTGCCCACCACGGGTATCGAAACTCGGTTTCTAGCGTTGTAAGTCCGTAGACATACCGCTGTGCCACTGGGGGGCACAAAATAAATAATACATACTCTGCTTCAATAAACATGTATAGTACACTGATTAACATGTTCCTAAATCATACAGTTTGTACATGATACACAGTAGGCCATGCGCCGTGCAAATCAACAAGTCACGTAATAAGCACAGCCGATATAAAGTCTCGGTGGAATGGCACATATCGGAGCTATGTTTTACATTGTATTGCGTTTAGTAGGTAGTGTGATGCCACCGAAAACTGACCGCGTATGGGAAGACTATGTAACATACTTTTCTGACCCAAAATATTCATACAGACATATCGTAAACATGTGTCCAGATAAAGGATTTTGAATTTACAAGACAATATTATCTCTTGCATTTAATCGTACTGGAAAACAAAGGAATATGGATCAAATCGGAGTACCGGAACCATCTAGGAAAAGACCTGCAACAAGTCGTACACCACCCATGATAAGCAAAGTGCAGCGTCTTATACAGGTGAGAAATATCGCCTACATGCCTTAGGCAACAGTACTTAATATAATCATGGAGGATATCCGCCTGGAAAAGCGATACAACTCACATGTTTGTTTTGAATTTCTCGCAAAGCTACACGAGGGCTATCTGCGCTAGCCATCCCTAAATTAGCAGTGTAAGGCCACCCACCGCCAACTCTTGGGCTACTCTTTTACTAACGAATAGTGGGATTGACCGTCACATTATAACGCCTCTATGGCTGAAAGGGCGAGCATGTTTGGTGGGACGGGGCTTCGAACCCGCGACCCTCAGATTGCGAGTCGAGCGCCCTAACCACCTGGCCATGCCGGGCCTAACTCACATGTACACAAGTTTCTTTATGACATATCTGTCACATGAGCTAAGCTACTGGAGAATAAAATGGGTATTTATGCTATTCCAGACAAAGAGCTACCGATCAGAACACTGGACGCAACACCTATGGATTTGTATGTGAACGGACTGTTGAAACAGGCGCAGGAAAACCGTCGTCCTCATACATTGTATGGATTATGAAAAGCACGCAGAAATTAATGGTGTGCCTGGACATGATAGCTTTTTACAATAGAAACTACACAACAGGACTGTTGTCAAGATGCATGGTCGTCAGATGGAGCATGACCGGCGTAGCGACATGAGTTGAAACGACGAAATCGCATTGAACCTCAGTATATGATGCTGCTTAGCCGCGCAATCGAAACATTTGATATCTTCAGATATCAGTCGTTTAAGATTAAGAAATACGATATTTTTTAGAAGTCCAACTTATCTAAGCATAATGTCTACGGGAATATGTATATAATCTAAGTATAATGTCTACGGGGATATGTATATAATCTAAGTATAATGTCTACGGGGATATGTATATAATCTAAGTATAATGTCTACGGGGATATGTATATAATCTAAGTATAATGTCTACGGGGATATGTATATAATCTAAGTATAATGTCTACGGGGATATGTATATAAAGAAGATGGTGGTCAAATTCAAGGTTACATGATAAAAACTTGAATTAGAGTAATTAATACTACCTGAAACAATAACTATAAATGCTTTTAAATAAGAACATGCAAAGTCTATGCTTCTGAAATGAAATTCATTAATAAGAAACTAACAAAAATTATATTACATTAAAGTTAAAAATAAATAGTATTTCATTATCAGGATTTCCTGGATGATTATTTTCTCTCTTATTATAATTATTTGTAAGAAACGAGAGCAGCTGAACTGTGAGGTAAACGAAAAGGATATGTTTGATAGAATTATCATGACCAGCGACCTTATAAACAAACATATTTTTTTCTGGTAAGCTTGTTGTTAAGCGCAGATCTTCCTTTCGTAAGTATCGAAACCTGATGTTAAGCCCTCAGACGTACCGCTGAGCCATCGATGAAGGGGGAGACTGAATCCTCAGGTAAACGTCGAAAAAGAAAACATTTTGCCACGTGCGTGTGTTTGTATGGCAGTTATGGCGATGACTTGCTTTAACACTTCACATAACGATGATCAGTAGAGTTATCAAATCTATTTATCTGTTACTTTATCAGTGCTTGAGAGAGGAGGGCAGACGAAGCAGACCGAAATCAACGAAGTCATAGATCAGTGAGGCCAAGAAACGTATAGAGAAAGTACATGTCCGCTGGAAAACACCAGTATTGAGTATTGACACTGAGTTAAACACAATCGAAATTGGTAGCAGGATGTAGAGGGAAAGGTAAGGACTGGTAAACACGGCCAAAATCATGGAATGGCCAAACGAGCAAAGATCGACACTGATAAAAGAAACGCACTCTATATAATAATAAAGGGTTTCGTTTAGTTTTATAGAGTTAATTACATTATTTCTCCTCTTTATTCCATTTCACTCTCCCCCCCCTTTACAGGAGTAAAAATAGTTATACGCCATCTGTTAAACCTATATTCACATTTACCTACTCCTTAAATTAAGAAACAAGGTTTCTTATCTTCTTTATTCAGTTTATGTTTTTATCACTTTTCTGGGGATTTCTGAAATGACTAGCAACATAGATGCAAGGTTTTTTTTATTCCCCAATGGTGTAGTCTGGCATAATGGATGTTGTTGTGATAAAAGTATTGTATATAACAGAATCTCGAAAAGCAAATAATTTTCAAAATAAAAAATAGTTAATATTAGAATTCCAAAGTATTCTTAATCTCAATATCTGTCACGTGACCTCTCCGAGATTCAAAAAGTGTAAATGAAACATAATCAGTAACTTTCAGAAGTATTGAATATGAGAATAGATAAAAAATTATATTATAACACTCCATAACTACATGCCAGTTAATAATGCATGCTGTAGGGAGCCTCTTAAAATGTTACTTACAATTAATATGGTATTTTTAATGATTGCTGTAAAAATATTCTCATATAAAAAAGTTGAAATGAAATATACCAATTCAAGGACTAGAAACTTTTATATTTTATTTTACTTTTATAATGATATAATGCCACTAAACATTAGGTGTTGGGTTCTGTAAGTTGAATTTGAAGAATGGGTGTGAGGGCTGGAGGGGCATGGATCATGAACTGCATTTGTATCAGATTCAAGGGCATGGTTATCTTCATTTTGAAAACTGATTCAAAAGTGATCTTTATGATCATTAACTTGGTGTTAGTTTTATTTGTGTTTAAAATTGGGTTCGAAAACTTTCAAAATTTGTAAATATGTGATGCTAAAATGTGGATTTTAACTGTGCGTGAATCAAAGGTGATGTAGGATTTTTTATATCGGAAAAAAGTAAAATTACTGTAAAACACGCAGAAATATGATTGAGCTTAATTACTCTTTGTTGGAAAGATTATTTTAGCAAGTTAATTAGCTAAATACACGAGTATAAAACCTAATCTCCTTCAAAACTTACACAAGTTATTTAAACATATGATAGAGGATGACACTTTTCAGTAAACTTACGTGTGACGACATAGTAATTGTAGTATGTTTGATTGTTTAAAATACAAATAATTTCTGGTCTCGATCATACTTAATCATACATTGTTTTCTATTTGAATACTATGTAGAGGTGTTATAAAACCTGTTGCATAAGTCTTTCATATATTAAGTACAAAAATTTAGAAAGTTAGTTGATAATATATTGATTTCCATACTTGTTGTGTATATGTTTGACAGTGGGTGCTGCCGACCGGTTGCTTTCCCTCTTTAGTCAACAGTTCCAAATTAGGGAAGGAGGCAGATAACTTTAGTAGCTTTGCCATCAACAGAAAAACACAGTGGACCACCTGGTAAGGTACAACTCTTACATAGGTGACCTGGTGAGATTTCCGAATAGCATTTAGACTGCTAAAAAGGAAATGATGGTACAGAGGTCACAGTGGTGAACTGGAAGATTATAGGGTTGTTTGTTTGTTTTGTTGAATTTCTCGCAAAGCTACTCAAGGGCTATCACCGCTAGCTGTCCCTAATTTTGAAATGATTGACTATAGGAAAGGCAATTTTACAATGCTCTTAGCCAGATCTTAGACTACTTTGTACCAACGAATAGCGGGATTCACTATCACATTATAGCGCCCCCACGGTTGAAAAGGCGATCAAGTAGGGAACGGGTTTTGATCTCGCGACCCGCAGATTGCGAGTCTAGCGCCCTAACCACCAAGCTGAGATTGTAGGAAAGAGAGTGGAAGTAGGAAAGTGGAATGAACCCTAAACTCTATAGAAGAACAACTGAATTGGATTTAGTAACTAGATTGTTGGAGGGAAGAGGGTTTGTGTCAAACCTCTGATTGCTTGTTTGTAATTAAACACAGAGCTACAAAATGGGCTATCTGTACTCTGTCTACCATGAGTATCGAAACCCGGATTATAGCGTTGTATGTCAGCAGACATACCGCTGTGCTACTGGGAGGCAAAAAGAACAGAATAACACTACCCAGACTTAAAATATTTTTTACCAAAACAAAACGGAATGATAATTCTGTGGTACTTTTAATATGACTTAGATCTTTGGTGTATTCTGCTAGATAATTATCTCACAGAATATAAATATTTAATAACCTAAGTTGCATCCAGAACATAAACCTCAGGGGAAGGGGGCGGTATGTCACTTCCAATATAAAAAAGATCACACTTCCCAGCTAGCAAACGACATTAAAAAAAAGAGTTCGTCATTAGCCATGCTTAACTATATTATTGGTCTAAATGTAAGAAGATTAATAGAAGGTTTTCTAAAGCTTATTTTATAATGTACGTATTACATCATCCATATAATTTTTGCTGCACCAGATCATATTTAGATATCTTTAGCTTATAAACTATGTCTTAAAATAATATATTAAGGCATATACACTATAAAATATTTTATACCAAATATATTTTCAAATAATACGCTTATCATTTACTCGTTATATCTGTACACGATAAGATTTTAATTTCTATAATTTGGTAACTATTTTAGTGTACAAGTTCGAATGTGCTAACAAGTGTTTTTAATAAAATATTAATTTGATTAGACCCACTTTCATCAATATTGTTATCCCTTAACGAAGACTAAAACTTAACTAAAAATAAAAAAATAAAGGTACGCCTCAAACGTTTATCTTATCCAAACTTTGAATACGTTTCACATAATTAACCAACAAATAGTACCCAGACAAGTTTAAAAGTAAACAATGAGGCTATTAGAATTTTAGAGGAAGACAAATATATTAGTATGTTCTGCACCGTAATCAGCATTCTAATTGTTATAAACCTTATCGTAATGATAATATCTCGATGGAACTTAGAGTTATTGGTGATACTGTTGAGGAAGAACGAATTATAAGCCTTATCGTAATGACAAGGCCTCGATGGAGCTTAAGGTTATTAACGATATTATTGAGCAAGAATCTATTATAAAGGCATGCCATGAAGGAATCGGTGATCCCACAGAAGCCAAGGTTATGAGTGGTCACTCGGTCGAGTAAAATGCTTTCCAAGATTATGGAAAGACAATTTAATTTTTTTGAATGACGCTCTACTTATAATTTGTTGTTTTTCAATAAGAAGAAGTACGCCTGGGCCATTATTCATTAGCTATATAATAATAATTTAATAGAAAATCCTTGAGACTTAAGGACAGTGACTACTGTTGTTCTCCTTCACTCCTAATATTTTTTTCCAGAAGAGCTTACTAACACTTTTCCATAAGAATATTCAACACTGATTGTTCAGAAACGTTTTTGAAATATTTGTTATTTTCAATAATACAACACACAAACAATATTCCTATCTACATTTCACAAACAATTACGACAAGTGGATTTCGTATTCTTTATCATTCATTTCTTAAGCCACTTGCTCACTCCTCTCTCAAGCAGTTAGACTAAGACAAGGTTCGGGAAAGTGATCAACAATTTATCAAGTCTTTTAAGGTCTTTAATAAGAAACGCTTTCCAAATGTTTGTTACGTATTCTGTATTGATGCCAATAACTTGTTTATGTTCCATAATAATATTAAAATAAAATTGTAAAAACATGAAGGTATAACAAAGTAAATATTTTCGTGGAATGAACATACAAAAGTAATATGTATGTGAATATAAGAAAAAATAAATGCTTTGACCTAATACTAAAGGCTCACCACAGAAATCCGAACAATGAAACCACAGCTCTATATCTATATACTACTAAAACTCTGAGATTGTTTGTTTGCTTGTCTGTAATTAAATACAGCAAAAACGGCGCACAATACCGCCATATTTGTAATGAAATGAGAATAGAAACAGAATAAAACAAGTTTCGTTAAAATCGGGCTACGGAGTTACCGAGTTAGCGCCGTTTTTCGGGTCACTTTACATACATTCCATTATTATAAAACCTCGTCTTCCACCTGATGAATCACTTTAAAATATCTTCTATACAACAATATATGCACAACAGAAATTAAATGATGAGATGAAAATGTGTTATAACAGTGCATAGAAAGAACAACAATAAAATTGACCTACAATATTATTGACTACTTGCAAATAGTAACTATGGAGACGAGGTAATAAAATAAAAATCAAGTCAAGAACAACAACAAAATTTTATAAATGAAAACCTCTCGCCGAGCATTGGCTATTATATTATTTCCCTGTCAATGTTCCCATCTTCATTAAAAGGCCTAAGATGGCAAAAATAAGATTTTGAAGAATCTATCTATATATATTACTAAAACTATGAGATTGTTTGTTTGTTTGTTTGCTTATTTTCTCAGTCAAAAAAATCATTCACACTACCGTTCGCGCTCTTTACGAAACTTCTTACTTCACTTTTTTGAAAAATGAAATGGTCCTTCCTTTTACTCCCGATCAACAATCAAATATCTTTTTTTAAATTATGAATAACACGAATAGATTGAAATATTTAATTAAATTATCTCAAATAAACCATCATTTCGGTGCAATATTGAAATTAGCTTGAATTCTTCATAACCTCTGAATAGTGGTTGACCCAACGGGTCACGGTGGTCTAGTTAGTTCACGATGAGCGAGTTAATTACGAGTTGATATAGATACAATTCGCTTAATGAGGAGGTAGCTAGCTTTGTCTTTCGTTATTCACCAATCACACACACACCGAGTTTCCACCGTGAAGTTATATAATGTTTTCCTAAAAATACTAGTGTCCAATGAGAATCCACTGAAGTTAAATGATTTTTAATGTTCGAACTTTGTAAATGATCCTGGTCAAATATATGAAGTGTTCCGATTAATAAGCGTTATAACAATCACAGTTACAGCTTCCCAAGTTTATATCACACTGACTATAGCAAACTTATAATAGATACGGCTTTTTAGGTGCGTCGCGTTGGTTATATTTATAGACGTGTGGAGAGTTTCTCGAAAATTTAGCTTACGTAACAATATAAAGCTACACTGACGTTTACGTACACACATATATTGTTGATTCTTACACTCGAGAATCTTCTACAACGTTAGAGAATAGGCGGGAGTTTCGCAATATATATATTTAACAGTATACATTATGTACATTTCTAAATATAAATTAAATTCAAACAAACATCGATATTAAAATAAATGTATAATGATAAATCCGTCACATTTAACAGTATAAGGTATGCATGTTTCTAAATATGAATTTAATCTAAACAAACGTCGATATTAAAATAAACATATAACAATAAATCCGTCAGAGTGGGGGTCTACATATTTGCACCATATTGAGTAATTTTACACTTCTGCATTTTAAAACACTTAGTGTAAAGAACTGACACAGTATCACTTTGTTTTGGCAACTGATGCAACTTGGAGCGTTGCATGAGTTGACAAGCAAGAAGATAACCGACAGGAACAGAATTCTGACAGGCAGGCCTATGTTTATTTTGTTTTCTTGAAAATATTATGGAATGAAACACATGAAACCCGGGGCATGTGATGCGTGCATTGTATACATAGACGTCACGCCACTGGTCAAATCACCATCAATAACAGAGAAAGAAAACATATTACTCTCGAAAACTTTAACTTTAGAAAGAGATGATGACATAAAAATTACTTTTTTTCTACCACATACTTCTCGTCAGATGTAATTAGCATTGGAGAACTTTATCACAAGTACTAGAAATGTTTCTTACTGTTCTTACTATAAATCATACATCAAATGGTGCTGGAAGGGACAATGGGTACTCTACTATACTAAATAGTTAATTGTTTTTAATAACTTGATTTGGTTACTCCTCATACTTACAACAAAATCTAATAGTACACGTAAAGTAAAGGTCCCCTGGTGATTCACTAAGAAGTTTAGGGATTTGCAACTCTAAAATTCGGAGTTCAGTTAGTGTAGCTTTGCACTAAGAAAACAACAAACAATACAACATAAGGGAATACACTGCTTACATGTGTTTTTATAATTAGGTATACAGCACAACATAAGGAAATATACTGTCTACATATGTTGTTTTTTTGTGATTAAGTATATTTCAATTATAGAAAGACAATTACAGAAGTCTGTAAAACAGAAGCAAATATCTAAACATAAAATTATTTCAAAATAATTTTACAAAAGATATATTCAACTATTAGGTTACATACTTTATAACAGTTACATTTTCAAGCTTTTATATTTATAGTCATGCAAAAATGCTGATAATGTAAAAGCTTTTTGTCTTTTCCATTCCTATCTAAAACATTTTTTATTATTTAACGTCACCCCCACCCCACCCCAATGGCACATCGGTATATCTGCGGACTTACAATACTAGAAACCATGTTTCGACATCCGTGGTGTGTATAGCACAGATAGCCCATCGTGTAGCTTTGTCCCTAACTCCAAACAACACAATACTTATTATTTAAAAAATTTAAACATAAGAATTTTATATTTTTAAAATAAATCGTGTGCATATGTAGTTAAATACGTCTACTTTTACGAACTCTGGACACGGAACGTCTTCTTCGTAATGCTGTGATCACATTTAATAGAAGTTCAGAACATTTTAAATCCAATTGATTAAAAGCAAACCACGTGTCAGTTTCCACTCTATTTGCTGAGCTCTACAAATTGTTGAAATATAATAGAGAAGCAGACTTTATTAATCTGAATTTTTACAATGATGTCACGGATCTATGTATTCTGGCATAGCAGAGAACGTAGTTTAATTGGCCAATAGAAACCTAATACAAGTTGACCCTAAGAGAAGACTGGTGTCAAAGACAAAGAAAATAGTGAAATTGAAGCTCCACCAAAATTTAATTAGATTTTTTTATTTGAACCTTCATTACGTCCTGAACGATTCCCTGAACAGGAGATTAATGAGTCAACGAGTTCACATAGCAAGTTCCAGCCTAATTTGAACCATTGTGATAATTTTAAGAACTTAAATCCACCATCGCATGAAGTATCTCTACATGTAACCACGTGTAAAGTAGAATGCTTACAGCTCATCTCAGTTTCTAAGGACCAAATCTATATATTTTGATCTATTAAACTTAGTCGTACTCGCCTTAAAAATGAGGCTTCCGAGTAACGCCTGGTATTCGACTGGTTAAGGCAATTAACCGACATTTTAGTGACCAGCTACTGAAAACTAGTTTAAACTAGAAACTTTCTTTTGAACTTGGAATAAGGCGTATAACAGTACTTTTATTGGTTTTGTAATTCTTGTCAAATGGAAATGTTGAAACAAATGCTGCAAACATACGTATAGAATGCTTACTTTTAAATATATGCTGCAAACATACGTATAGAATGCTTACTTTTAAATATATGCTGCAAACATACGTATAGAATGCTTACTTTTAAATATATGCTGCAAACATACGTATAGAATGCTTACTTTCTTCATGCAAAAAGCAATTCTTACAAACTATGAATTACATTTGATGAAAATATCTATTAAATCTTTCACAGTTATGCCTTGTAAGTTGATATATCAAAATAAACACAGAAATACGGTTATAAAGCCATACTTAATGATGACTATAGAACAACCCACAATAATGGTTGGAGACGGCTTGAATGGGTAATGAAGAAAAACTTTAAAATAAGTTTTCTTCATTACCCATTCAAGCTGTCTCCAACTATTATTAGTCTCAAAGTGAGTTCGTCGTCATCGAA
>NW_013667821.1:55599-58260 GCF_000517525.1 Limulus polyphemus | reverse complement strand
ATTTTCTTAAATTATGAATAACACGAATGGATTGAAATATTTAATTAAATTATCTCAAATAAACCATCATTTCGGTGCAATATTGAAGTTAGCTTGAATTCTTCATAACCTCTGAATAGTGGTTGACCCAACGGGTCACGGTGGTCTAGTTAGTTATAATAATCATGCTTATAACGTGTATGTGTGGTGGTACTTATCTATAAAATGTCAATATATATGGAAAGTGGAATCAGGTTTCCTTCTGAAAGTAATAGTGCACCCCTTCTTGACAAACGTAAAATAAAGAATTAAACAAACAGTTACACTTTCATTAATATTATTATTATTTGCCTGGCGATTTGGCACTTGTCTCGCGATCTGGGGTCGCGGGTTCGAATCTAATTATTGACGAACATGCTCTCTCTTTTTCAACCTTGCAAGCGTTAATATGTGACGGTCAATCCCACTATTCGTTGTTAACAAGTAGCCCAGGAGCAGGCGATGACTGCTGCGTATCGACTGTCTTCCAATTGGTTGGTAGTTCAATATAAGAGATGGTTCCACATAGCTCCTGTATAGCTGTGCCACAAACAAAGTGTTTCTTATTATTATTGGTAATTCAAATTTTCTTGAACGATGAAATTATTATTTACAGCGTTTTAGATTAATCTTGCACATAAATGTTGTTGGTATTATATTGATTATATTTCAGTATTATGTAAACATTAATATTTGTGCGTTTCCAGATATAAAGACAATGACAACAGATTATGCAAAGACTTGTGTCCGTTTTTTGATAAAAGTGTCTCTTCGCGTCACTCTATTGCAGTTAAAGAATGACCATGGCAACAAGTCTATGCTGATTTCTGTTGTTTGTTCAAAACTGGTAAATGATACGTGGGAATAATCTGAGATGTAGAATAATTCACACTATGGGTGAAAGCTAAATCTATTCGATCAAAACACGGCACTAGAAGTAACTGATTTTCTTTACAAGCGCATTTGTGCAATTATTTAAGTTAATAACCAAGACTACGAATTCATTAATAAAGTTTCACACAGCATATATTTATCTTAACTAGCGCAAAACAACGAATAAATAGTGCTCTTACTATCCCCAAGCAAATACTTTTTGGATGGAAATTTAAAGAAAAATTCAAAATTATTTGATCAAAGAGAAATTGGTACGAGTACTTTATGGTTTCCTCTTTGCTTTCAGAATAAGTGTTCAAGAATCAAGCGACTATCGCCATTTTTTCTGTTGTATGGCCGCAATGCTGTGTTGCCAACTGATGTAGATATGAAAATATCAAATCAGGATGGTTTTGTTAGTGATATAACTATGACAAGGGAAATAGCATCTATTACATATGACAAATCTGACACAACTTCGTGACACTTATTACTCAAAAAGTTAGAAAATATTTCACAAGATCGTCAAAAGTGACTACAACAGAAAGCATGGATACAAAATTCAGTTTAAGGTTGTTCATCGAGTTCTTTCTTGGAACATTCACATAGTCGATAAGAAAGGAGAGATGATGCAGGAACCGTGTCTTGATCTCTACACTTTGTCTTCAATAACTGAAAAATCGCTATATGAATTGAGGTCTGACATTGGAATAGTTCTGAAAAAATCCCACAGTTCAAATTTGAAATTGTTCCATGAACGTGAGAAATAGGAATTACTTACCGTCTCGGAAAAATTTCCAAAGATGTCTTTAATTATTGGAAGTAGAAGTGAAGCAGTTACATGCCTGTCCTGGAATCCCTGTCAAATGAAGACAGTTAAGAAACAAAATCCATCATGGCACGTTTGGAACCTTTTGATCCAATGGGTACAGAATGGCACACCTATCATCATCATGAGATTCTAAATTTTGGTCAGCCATGAAAAACGGCTCGTCATCCTTAAGATAAAGAACTAAATTCACCAAAACAACAACAACAAAATATAGATAATATGGATGGAAACTGTTTTTTCTGTTGTTTTTTTCATAGCCTTTGTCAAAGAATTGACTGGAACCATTAACTGAAATTCGGTATAAAGTTCAACAATTTATGGACCAATCAGGGAATCATGTTTTATTCAGCAATTCAGGAACTTGTCCAACTGATGCTGAAATATCGCCATTTTGTTACAAAGTACTGTGGCTACATACACTAAATACAGTCATAATTTATACAAGTGATTGTCTTTTAAGCCACTAACTGAATTACAAGGAGTAGCGAGCTTTAAGAAAAATGTAAATTTGATAAATCTCTGATCATTTTGACAAAAATTTCAAAATGAAATAAAAATAGATTAATAAATAGACAAATACATTAATTACATATAGAGATTGTATGAATAACAGTAGTTTTGACAAACGAGGTTTTTATTGGGAGCTAAGAAGTTGGTAACAGTAACCAGTTTGAATATATTTGGGTAAATCAGGCTTAACCCAACGTTTGAGAAGGATAGTTTGTTAACTGTAATAATAACAATACAAGATATATGAGGTCCCTTTACCCCTTAAAATATACAGTACTTGCAATGAGGTTACTTGAATCGTACAGTAGTGTTTTTAAGAGTGGTGTTTTGAGCTTACTACACAGATACACTTTTTAGTACTCAAATTTTACAAGTGAAAGCACTAGTCCTATGTGTTTTGTTTTGTTTTGAATTTTGCGCAAAGCTAC
>NW_013667821.1:45118-54651 GCF_000517525.1 Limulus polyphemus | reverse complement strand
ATCATCAGGTATAAAACCTTGTCGAAACGTTGTACATTTGCTGTTGTGTTAAACTTATATTAAAGTTTTTTTTTCATTACCCGTTCAAGTTGTCTCCAACCATTATTAGTCTCAAAGTGGGTTCCTCGTCATCGAACATACAATAAGTAGCAGGATCAAGGAGAGAAATGTACAGTACATTACAGCTGATCCCTCAGATAATGCCTTCAAGTTTGCCAAAAAAGTAAAAATATGGATTAGTTTTTGTGATTGCGTCATTTTATAAATCAACTTGTTTCATAAAGTTAGAGACTATATAGTATATAGAAAACTATAATATATATGCCTTACATAAACCATACATTGAATTTTAAGATATTTTTGTGATTTTGTAACCAGTTCAACTTTAGAGTTAGTTTGTGTATTTTTTTTCTAATGATATTTGCCTGTTGTTATAATTTTATTTTAATTATAGTTTAACTTAATTTGTTTCTTTCTACACTGTATTTCATATTTAATCTTGTACATTTATTTTTATTTGAGTTAAATTATAGTTCTGAGTTTATTGTATTATATTTTATGGTTTTATTTGTTTTCCATTTTGTATTGTAATTTTGGTTTAATGGGTTATGATATTTTTTGCCATTTGTGTTTTTGCTTTAACTGATTGCTAGAGTTTTGTGTCAATAATCCTTTGTGTCGTGACGTTGTTTGTGTCACATGAGGAAATGGAGTCTACAATTTTGCGGCCTATTCTAATTTGTCCATTATTGTTAATTTTAAAGTTCGGGGCAATGAAACCCCTAAGATAAGGAAGGGGGGAAATTTTATATCTGAAAGCTGGAACAGCAATGAATTTCACCCATTCAGTTACTAGTTTATATATCCAAGTGTATTAACGTACTTTATAATTGAATTTCTACATAGTTATCGGTAATTACTCCCCTGTGGACCGGATATCTCAAGGTTAAACGTGTGCTGATACTCTAATAGTGTTAAAGATTACATAGTTACCGGTAATTACTCCCCTGTGGACCGGATATCTCAAGGTTAAACGTGTGCTGATACTCTAATAGTGTTAAAGATTACATACAATAACCTTTGTTTTTGTTTATTTGTTTGTAATTATGCACAAAGCTACACAATGGGCTATCTGTGCTCTGCCCACCACGGGTATCGAAACCCGGTTTCTAGCGTTGTAAGTCCGCAGATATACCGCTGTGCTACTGGGGGGGGACTTTGTTCTTAACTTTAAAGCGTGTATTGTTATTTTCAGAAGCTCCATTTTGTTGTTGTTATGCAAAACGTACTACTATAAAAACTGGAAAATTCAACGATCAAGTATACCCTTCGTAGATATTATTCTTATATATATTTTTTAATTTTGTGAACAGTGCATACAGTTTGTATTATTATTGAAATAAATTCCGGTGCTTGAAAAATAATATTATACTGTTTAAAAATGTAGGCATAAAAAAACATAAGTCCATATAGTGTTTTATACAAATATTGTTTGATAGATATACCTTTCCTACGTTAATATAATCTTGAGTTATAACTCTGCTATTACACAGAGAAACAAAATATTACTTTTGATGACGAGGAGCCCACTTTGAGACTAATAACGGTTGGAGACGGCTTGAATGGGTAATGAAGAAAAACGTTACCTGATGATGACCTTGTCGAAACGTTATACATTTGCTGTCGTGTTAAACTTATATTAAAGTTTTTCTTCGTTACCCATTCAAGCCGTCTCCAACTATTATTAAAATATTACTTTAAAAGCACTACACTGAAGCTAACTTTCAGGAATGTACACGAAACCTTTTCACTTCTTCATCTGAACAAGCACTCTTGTCAGCAGTAATAATAATAAAAATTAACTATTTCCAAACAGTATATGGTTGTAATTATTCCGTTCTACTAAAAATCAATACTTTAATACTAGCATAAAGTATTAAATTTATGGATGGTAAGATTTATGAAAGGGTTTTAAGTTTTATTTATTTTTTACCAAATGTTGCACTACTTTCTTCTCATTCTATATAAAATATATTCGACAAGAATACCCGTCATTGCCATAAGAAGCTCCAATTCGTGGTTCCCAATTTCTTTTTAATTTCGATTAATAAATTTTAGACAAGTATGTTAAAGATTTCCAAGTGGAATAAGACAATGTAATAACAAAAGAACGCTGCATCATTTATCATCAAGAAAATCACGTGTTTCTCAGTATACTTAACGGTCAATTTTCTTTCATTCAGCTTGTCTAAATCTTTTTTTCTTATCTCTTCTTTGTCAGTTTATCTTTCATTGCCAGCAATCTTGGTCTTTAAATTCAAACACGTCATCCTCCTTTCTTTATTATTGTCATTGTTTTGTTTTTTAGCGCCAGCCAAGATGAAAATATGTTTAAATTTTTTTAAAGTTAGGTGCAGTCATTTGCCATAATGCTAAAAATGTATCCATTTCATAGCTTTTTAAACTGATTTTACTTTGATAAATGTGAGATGGTTGAAACGTAAATATACTGATAGTATTTTATGACATTCAAGTTAATAAATACCAGTTGAACAAAATGACCTACATACAGCAGTTTAATGTGTGTTTTAAAAAATCCTAATACTGATTGTAGTCAAAATTTTTATAGATACAGTGTATTCTAATAAGGTGTGAGTGAAAGCAATGAAGATGTAATAATATGTCAACCAGTATGAACGAGGCCAAGAAGAAAGAATACACGTGGTCGTGTGAAGTGCACTTTTAATACTTTCACACGCATGAGTGCTAACGTTGCACGCTTATATAAGACAATCTCTTTGGTATTGAAATTCGTCTACATTCCACCATTATTCGTGAAACGACTAGTGCTGTATGTTCAACATATATTCATTACTAAGATATATATTTAAAATATAATTCAAGTTATGTGATGTAATAAATACTCGGCCCCTGACAGAAACATGTGATGCCAAACTGTTTTATTTGTTTATTTTTGACACAATGTCGTAAGTGATTTTACTTGACTTAAAATATTTGGTCATTGCATTTCAAAAAAATCTGCGCATAGCCGTTTATAATTCTGAACTGATTATTTATTTCTTGGGCTACTCTTTGTTAATTGAATAATGGAATTTGACCGTCACTCTTATAGCGCACTTACTATCCTATGTACGAAGCCCTTTTTTGCGGCGATGGTCCATGACCATCAACCTCCGAGCATGTTAACCAATGGGCCACAAACGGCTAGCCATTTGTGTAGCTTCGCGCGAAAATTCTGAAACATATTTTGAAAATCTAAACAAATAAATGAACATTTATTTTCAAATTTCTTAGGCTTATGAGTATTAATATTCTGATTATTGTACATTATAACGGTCATCGTACAGGCTTATATCAACTTCTAAAGAATCTAGCAAATTTGTGATATCTTTCAAACAAAATGTATAACAAAAAGTTATATCTCAGTAAATACTAATACATTTAAAGTGTTCAGAGTTCTAGATTAGATCACCGAACCGTTTGTTGATTTTTAACAAATATTTAGCAGTCAATAGATATTTATCTTGAAATGGTCCAAAAAAGACCGTATTTTCCTTACTACTAACTATTATATGTTTCATAAATTAGAGCAAATTTATATTAATATATCACAGAATTTCGACCTTAATCAGAACCGGTTGTTAAAAAATTGCCAGCACAACCCTGGTTCTATATACAATTTGAAGAGGATTTAGAACAATTAGTTGTTTGTTTTTAGAGCAAAGCTACACGACTGATGATTTGCGCTCTGTCCACCGTGGGAAATCGAAACCCGGATTTTATTTAGAATCCCGATGAAGAAGAACAACTTATTTTCAACTAAAGGGTTTTGGTTTGGTTTGGTTTTAATTATGCACAAAGCTACACAAGGGCTATCTGTGCTCTTCCTACCACTGGTATCGAAACCCGGTTTCTAGCATTATAAGGTCGCAGACATACCGCTGTGCCTCTGGGGGACCAACTAAAGGGTATGTTAATTAAAACTGCGAACAATGGACAAAATCTAACATACTTTGAGTAATGCAACAACAACATAACAAAGGTTATTACCTGGGATTCAGTAAGGGTACAAACAAAATAACAACTCCTGAGAGGGAGGAAGAGGTCTACTCTGAACCTGACCCTCCCTGGTCCAAAACATGGACCGAATTCCGATGAAGAAGAACAACAAATATAATATTTTGAGACTACATGGGACCTATTGGTCCATCTCGGCTGTCCCATTCTCTAAACTAAACTAAAACTATTAGTAAGTAATTTAAAAAAATCTTATATCCACTCCTTATCATTGCAATAGAGTAAATGAAAAAAAGTATTTTTATAATGGAAACTGAAATACATATATAAGTAAAATTTTGACAGCAATAACAGGATTTTTAATATTTATTCTTCAAAAAAAAATGTATTTTACAGAAATTTCACAAAGCTACAATTTGCTTTAATGTAATATAAATTTCTCTGTGCACCACAAGAATGTAAGAAAAAAATACTAAATCTTTAACTCAAGTGCATTGTATTAATTCACTTGTTTATTCATTCAGAGATAAGCTTTGTTTGTTTGTTTGTTTTGAATTTCGCGCAAAGCTACACGAGGGCTATCTGCGCTAGCCGTCCCTAATTTAGCAGTGTAAGACTAGAGGGAAGGCAGCTAGTCATCACCACCCACCGCCAAATCTTGGGCTACTCTTTTACCAACGAATAGTGGGATTGACCGTCACATTATAACGCCCCCACGGCTGAAAGGGCGAGCATGTTTGGTGGGACGGGCAGAGATAAGCAGATATACAAAAGAAAATAAGGTAGGTGTCAATTATTATATCAGTCTGAATTTGAATGTCATCTAAATTTCAAAAAAGGTAATTTTTAAACAACCATGTTCATGGAAGATGGAAAGGGTGTGTGTTGGTGGACTTTGTGTACTTAGATGAGGTGCCACACAAAAGATTAACCAATAGAATCGAGTCAGGGAAAACTGAGTAAAGACTGGTTAATTAGACTGTACAGTGATTGAGCGAGAGAAAGCAGAAATGTTGTTATTAATGAGTCGAAATGTACCTTTGGTACTTGTAGTGTCAGTGCTTGGGCCTTTGCTTTTCTTATTCACATTAATTATATTGAAAAAGAAATTTGTAAAGTTTGTTGATGATATTAAAATCTCGGTTATTTCTATATGGTATTTTCAAATAGCATTGATTTCCCCTAAGAATGACAAGACAGGTTTACAGAATAATGTAAGATTCATAAAATTATTCAATGCGTAAGAATTTTGTATTCTCTAACTAACTGATTTCACGAGACTGGATACAAATGTACAATCACAATAAACAATATTTATTGAAACAAACAAAGCGCAAACATATGTTACTTGACAAAATAGACAGTCGCCTTTAATGGAGAGTTAAGTCTGAAATCATTCTAACTTACTCGGATGAGGTGCTATGGAAGATTAACTCTGTTGAGATTCTGTTATGGAAGACTAATTCTGTTAAGATTGTGTTATGTTCCAGACAGAATAAATGTCATCCCTCTTACTTAACGCGTTAACTTCAGACTGAAACACAAGATATCACCTGACTGCCCGTGGAAAAAATAAATGATTTTAAAAGAAGTAGGAAGGGTGCTCAGCACAAAGTGGGTGGCTTCCAGTTTCAATGCCGTGAAAGTTATCTGGAACTCCTATGCTGAAATATACAAGCATTTTTCTGAAACTTCAGAAAACACCTCAAGAGAGTCAAAACAATGGGGAATTTGTAGTGGATTGAAATTACGAATCTCTTCAGAGAAATTCATGAAAATCTTTGTATTATGTATGATATTGTTCAGGAAATGAGTGAACTGTCTATGGAACTCCAACAACGAGAAGTCTTATTAGTGAATTCTCACCGTTCAATTTGTCACCAAGTAAAGGTATTTGAAAATATGATTGGTAAACCAGGTGCGATGAGCAAAACGTTTTTCGAAGGTGAAAAGCTAGAAGAATTTTGTATGTGAAAATCCACGAAGGACGGACATGTAACTATGAAATTTGTAAAGAAATATTTTAGAGAAGCTAACGAAAATTCTAAAAAGTTGACTTCTATAAATCGGATCATCTCAACAAAATAAAAGAATAAAAATTCAGTTGAAACTCCAGAACAGAACGAATGCCGTTCTTTAATTGCAGATGTTGAAGCTCCTCACAAGAAATCTTGGCCAGATAAAGTCTCCATTAGCTGTGAAGAGGAAGAAATGACCTCTCTTTGCAAGCGAGTTTGTCTTGAAACTCCACGATTTATCCGTACATTTTGAGAATTCAAAGAAACTGGGGTAAAGTCATAGATGAAAATCTTCGAAATTAAAAAAAAATATTTCGTATCATTTCAGTTTCTGTGGCTGAACGTGAGCGTAGATTTAGTCAAATGAATTTGATAACAACTAAAACTCGAAACGCTATTTCTATTAAAAGTGTTTCAAATCTTTCCACAAAAGTACTGCAAATATGGCTAAAATCTAAGCTCTCTAAATATATAACTTAAAATCAGGGGCGTAGCATTAATAGTACGTGGTACTGAAAGTTCACTACGAACTTAAAACTGTGTGCCGTGCACTACAAATACTGTATTATTTTTTGGATGCTGTATTAGCGTATCTCCACTTTCCCTGTCGACCAATTACAGGTATAGAAGCTATTACTAGTCATCACGTGTTTCTCAAAACCTTTGTTGGTTAAGGTACTAAGTAGTCTTACCTACAATTTTGGTCAAACAGGAAGCTTCTTATCACTCCTAAACATTTTGTCCTTAAAGCAATGAATCAGTAATTAGGTAACTTATCACTCCTAAACATTTGTCCAAAAAGCAATGACTCATTAAATAGGCAGAATATCACTCCTAAACGTTTTGTCCTTAAAGCAATGAATCAGTAAGTAGGTAACTTATCACTTCTAAACAGTTGTCCAAAAAGCAATGACTCATTAAGTAGGCAGATTATCACTCCTAAACATTTAGTCCCTAAAGCAATGACTCGGTAAGTAAGTAATTTATCTCTCTTAAACATTTTATCCCTAAAGCAATGACTCAGAAATAAGTAGTTTACCACTCTTAAACATTTGTCCCAAAAGCAATGACACATTAAGTAGGCAGTTTATCATTCCTAAACATTTTGTCCCTAAGACAATGACTTAATAAGTAGGCAGTGCGGATTTTAGCGCTGTAAGTCCGTAAACAACATACCGCTGTTCTATCGGGGTACAGTTGCGAGGCAGGGAGAAATCTAATTTTCATCATTTATTTGATTTTTGGTCAAAAACTGAAGTTTTACCTTGTACATTGTACAACATTTTAAAATTATGTATTTATGACGATACATTTAATTTTTTGGGAAATTGAGTTTTTTAACCACTGTTGATCAGTTTGTTTGTTTGGAATTAAGCACAAAACTACACAATGGGTTATCTGTTCTCTGCCCACCACGGGTATCAAAACCCGGTTTCTAGCGTTGTAAGTCCGCAGACATGCCGCTGTGCCACTGGGGAACCTGTTAATTAGTAACCCATATTTATGAGGTGTAGAATTTAAATAAGTATAAATTCGTATTTGACTATATTCAGAAAGAGTAAAAGTATTTTTTTTTTCTAAGATTTAGAAAAGGTTTGCTTTTATACCTAAAAGCTTTTGTCTCTCTTGTTCTTGCCTTTAATATTTTCTTGAACAACTAAGGGATAACCCCGTGCTTCAAGTACCATGTATGTAATGACATTATTTGACTAAAAATGGAAATAGATGGGACTGGGCCATAAAGGCCAAAGTCCAAAGATTCTTTTTCACGTATACAGTATTTAAGTGGAATACTATACATATATATTTATGACAAGGGTATATGTTTTAAATAAATACATTTTTTAAATAATGCTGTTATTGTATTATGTGGCTGAACATACGTGAAACAAAAATATACTAAGCAGAACATGGAGTTGTATTTAAGTAAAGAAGAGTAAAACATAGAATTAGTATAACCGAATTTTTTTCTGTACACAACATTTTGTATAACCATCTTTGACAAAGATTTTGAGATTTTTAAAAAATTGAACTCTTGATAAAGCGACGTTATAAAATAGTGATTTTTGTTAAAGTTATGGTATCGGGACGTGTAAAAACCAACTGTCTGTGTTTCTCGCTATTTATCTTATTTTTCTTTCCCCCTTTCATAATAGTATCAACTCTTTTTTCAGTCTTCCCTATAGTATTAGCAAAGCGTCAGGTCCCCTACCGCCAATAACGGAAATAAAGCAATATTTTATTCGTACATGAAACACGAGTTTACCAGCGATATAATCTACGACATTTAGCCTTAATAGTCACTGCATCAGCTTCCTTCTTATTCGACACTCTACAAATTGTGCTAAAGAAAAAGAAAACAATAACCGGTTTCAGATGTTAGGAAGATTCGTAGGTAATAGCATGAAGCCAAAATAAGGGTTTGTAGTTTGAGTAAATAATGTCTACAGCATCTCCAGCATTGTTTAACTTTTTGTACCATCTCTATTTGCAGGTTTTTAATTTTCTAAATGTTTATACATCTTGTTTCGTATTTTTGAGTTAAACAGGTTTCTGATGATAAAAACACTACTTAATAACTATTATACGTTTTATTTAATACAGGCGCCTAAAAATCGACAATTATACACGAAGTTCAAATGAAACAAAAATTTTCCCGCTAGGATTTAAACTTTAAGCGTAATTGTCGATTTTTAGGCCCATGTTGGAATTTGTAATCAGATGTAATGGTATTCCGTTATTTATAAGCCACAGAAGGGTAAAGAATTAACTTAATGTATTTAGTTGAGTGTTTGTTTATGTTACTGAAGTAACCGCCTTTAAAGTTAATGTTATAAACGTCGTAGTTTTACGCTCGTATAAAACAATGCACGTCATTCACTTTTGCACTCGTATAAACGTAAAAGTACCACTGTACAATTAATTAAGCAATAGGAATATTGATTTTTCAGTAAACACGCATACACTGATTGACAGTTTGACACACATTGTTCTTTTAATTATATAGACTTAGAAGCACATTGAGGTAAAATATTCATGTCATTTGAGAATATTTTCATTTGAGGAGAGCCTCAGATTGAATCTTAGAAAACCATAGAACCCTCCAGCTTCCAGGAACCTTTGTTTTTCCTCATCATCGATCTACAAGATTTTCTTGTACATCACCAAATTATGAGTCATCTCATGTCCCTATTTAAAATGCATGGATTTATCTCAAGGTGAATATAAAAAACATTTTTGAATTGTGTTATAGTAATTATGCCTTTCGTTGTTCCTTTCAATATAATTCTAATACTTGAATTAGTGGAAGAGTTTATGAAATTCATTTTTGAATGCAGTGAACATAGTTTGTGTGTATGAAATTGTACAGTAGTATTTCTAGTAAAGGTCATGCTTGTTCCTTAATCATTCATACTTCAAAAATAAAACTTAGCAGCTCTGCCCTTTGCTTTGTGCACAGCACATATGAGAACCCAC
>NW_013667821.1:28992-44118 GCF_000517525.1 Limulus polyphemus | reverse complement strand
TCATACTTCAAAAATAAAACTTAGCAGCTCCGCCCTTTGCTTTGTGCACAGCACATATGAGAACCCACGTTTTAAAGTAATTGCAGCATGTTTCTAAGAAATGATAACTTTTAATAGCAAGGATATTTTCAAATACATTAAGGGTAATCAAAATGTTGGGATGGGAGTAGGGCCTTTGAAGGATGATGCAGGATGGTTAGTATCTGATCATTATGGGATGGCTGGATTATTTTTATTCAGAATTAATGTGATCACCTTGTTCAATCTTATTTCCATCTATCAACTGTTCAATTATGACAAATATTGCTTAAATCTTTATTAGTAAAAACTGAAGAAAAAGCAGAATTCTTTAAGAAAATATTGGGAAGTTTAAAGAATGATAAAGCTCTGGGCCACATACTAATAATATTTAACCAAAAGTTTTGAAATAGGTTAAGGATTGGATATGTCAGCCACTTGCTATTGTTTTCCTAAGTCCTTGAACAGTGGACAGGTACCAAAAGATTGTAATCTGGCTAATACTATTCCTCTTTTCAAGGGAGATGATCAAAACTGTGCTATTAATCATTACCCATTAGTCTTACATCAGTCGTGGGAAAAGTTTTTGAAATTATGATAAAAAAAAAAAGCTTTGCAAAGTAATTTAACAGTTTAAAATTATGTTGAGTAATCAGCATGATTTCACTAAGGGAAAATCTTGTCTTACTAATCTTTTATCATCCTTTAAAGAGGTTACTGATTATGTAGATGAGGGTAGAGGTTTGGATTTGGTGTATCTGGAATTTGAGAGAGCATTTGACAAGGTGCCATATAAAAGGCTTGTTTAAAAAATTATCTCTGTAGGTATGGAGGACAGGCTCATTGGTTAGAAAACTGCTAGAATGAAGGAAACAGGAAGTTGTTACAAATAGAGTTCAGTCATATCTGATTAATGTCATGAGGGAGGTACTTCAGGACCCAGTGTTACGATCTTTTCTTTTTTTGATCTACATCAATGATGTAGGAGAAAGAACAATCAATAGATTATTTAAATTTGCTGACAACATTAAAGTTTTGGGTGGTGCTGGCTATGAAGAATATACTACTGCTTTACAAAACGATTTAGATTATTTGGTGAGTTGGGCAAATAAAAGACAGATGGATTTTAATTATAATAAATGCAACATAATGCATGTGGGATATCATAATTTCAATTATGATCATTTTGATGAGAATAACCTTAATTATGTTATGGAAGAAAAATATTTTGATGTTCTGGTTGATTAGTCTCAAAAGTCACCAAAACAATGTGATGCTGCTAATTGGAGGGCAAAGAGGATTTTAGATTGTACCCAAAGAAATACTGAATACAAATCTAAATAGGTTATAATGTCACTGAATAGATCATTAGTTAGGAAACATTTAGGGTAGTGTTTCATCTTGAATTGTTGGAAAGGATTCAGAGGTTATCATACAAAAATAGGTTAATTTCTTTGAAACTGTTTTCTCTTGAAAAAAAAAATAATTAAAGAGAATCTGATTGAGGTGTTTAAGATCGTTAAGGGAATGGATAGTGTTAATGCCTCATTTTTTTGTCATTTAATGGTTAGAACGGTAAAGCTGGGGAACAAAAATATAAATTTTTGCAGGGTAGGAGTCATCTTCAAGTAAGATATCTTTATTTTTCTTATAGGTTGGTTGGCCTTCTGGCTGCAGTTAATTTAAGGAAGTCTAAGAGAGAGCTTGATAAATATTTGAATGATAAAGACTTTATTTGAGTATTTTAGTGTTTAACTTAATGGATTGGCCTAGTGGATCAGAAGGTACCTTGTTGTCCTTTAATGTTATTAGATTGAAGCCTTTACATATAATCATTCAAAACAGCTTGTCACAAATTTGAATTTTATTACTTTATTTTTCTGGTAATATTTCAAGTAGTCACTAAGAAATTTTTAAGTTTTATTTATAGTAAGCTATTTTTTTGAAAATTAAGTTACTAATAAATAAATTATTAAAACTTTTTCCATTATGTTCTACTGCAATTACTACATAATAAAAACAACAAAACAAAACAATTCCAATGAACTTTTCTCCACCTCAAAATCAAGATGAGTTAGTGACTTACTACTTTTAGATTTAATAGATAAAATGTTCTGAATATGTTTTCTAAGGTAAGAAATGTCTCTTCATGGGGCATCATTAAATTTACAGAATCACAGTGCTAAAATCTGGGTTTCAATTTCCTGCAGTGGACACAGCAGATAGCCCAAAACAAACAAGATGAGAAATAATTTTAATAAAGAAAGAAAAAGTATAAATTTAGAAGAAAATCAAGCTGAGACAATCAGAAATTTAGCTTAAATCAGCTGTATTTATTTGCAAGATAATTAAATTTTTAATTCAAAAACAAATTGATGTTATGTAAATTTATTCAGTGTTGAAATAGTAGATGTTAATTTATTTTATTTTACTATATAGATTTTGAAAGAAATTATTAAAAAACATGCTTTTTCAAAGAACTGTCCATTTACTTTATTGTAGTAGCATTTAGTATGTGAAATTTGAAACCCTAAAAATAATCAAGAATTGGTAACTGAATCATTGATATGTTTAATCGATCCTTAATTGTAGAATGTTGCAAAAGTTGTATGTTGTATTACATGAATGTAAAATTAAATGCTGAAATTCTATGAATTCTTTTAAGAATTAGACATCCATATAGATAGATAAATAATAAATTACTTTGAATGGATTTGAATTGTACTTTTTTTCCCCAAAGCTTAATTATTTTGTTAAGTCCTATTTACTTGTCCTGTTGTCAGGATATATTTCTTACATTTTTGTGTAGATATTGATCATTTGAATAAAAACACTGAATAGTTAGGAACTGCTCCTCCCAGATTCTTGAGAAGATTTCATCCTACAGTTCGAAACATCAGAAGTAGACCCAGATATGTAGGTTTTTCTTGCCAATAGTTCAAATCATAGTAGATTGAAATGTACACATGATTAAATTAAAAGTTGACAAATATTTTCCTATTTAATTTCAATAATAAAATGAACTGGTAAAAGAAGTTTACATACTGCAATTGATTAATCCATTGATAGCTTTTAAGTTTTATTACAAGCTATCAATGTGGATTTCATAGTGACAGTTGAAGTCCAGGTAAGTTTTTGTTGACTTATAGCAAGCCTGTCTCAAAATAATTGAAGATGTTATTAGAGATCCTGAGAGAAAAATAGCAGTTGATCTGGTACTTATACATTTTAACATTAATGTGTGGTATGAGAAGACTGAAGTCTGTGCTGTAAGTGTGAGATTAATAAATGTTATCAATATGAGCTTTTCTAAAATTTTCAGTTACTGAAGTCTTATTGTAGCTGAATTAAAACCTATGTGTGGTGTTTATTTAGAAAGTAGGTTTGTGAATAACATTACGGGGACAATCTATCTACAGTTTAATTTGATTTATGTCATTTTAATAAGAATAGTCAACAGATATATAACTTCTGATTTTAAAATGTCAAAGAGAATTTATATGTAATGAAGCTAAAAGTACCTTTGCATCTGAGTAATTGTCCAAATTTAGGAATGACTTTACCTGAACTTTATGGCCAAATTAGACTTGTCACAGCTGAAACAGCCACTAATTTCAACCTTCTGGTGTATGAGATGTATTCAGGTAAATTTTTTTGCATGTGTTCTACATCTTTTTACAAGTTAGGGGTTACATATATGGTAATGGCTTAAGTTTGAATCACTTTGGTCCTGTGTGTACTCATGAATGACTTGTACAGATTGATATGACTTGGTGAAAATTATCTCCTCTAAATATCTTATTGGAATATTCAGTGGCATATGCAGCTTGGTATTATTGTATACCAAACTTAGTCCCGTCGTCTGATTCGGAAGGACAGTATAAGATAATCTAATAAAAACACTTTGGGTGTGTAAAAAATGTGCAATCAAAAAAGGACTAAGCATGCATCTTAAAGGAATGAAATCAAAATTTGTGGCCAAGACTTGTAGCTATACTTATAGCATTGATAATAATTTTACAACAAATATTCATTCATTAGTTAGCTAGGCTGCATATTTTGTTTTACCCACCATCATGTCCCACGTTAAACAAAAAATATGACCTAACTAACTAATGAATGAATATATTTATAACCTAAAAGTGTGCTTGTAAAACTTATTGGATTTATTTTTTGATACATATGTGGTATATCTAGGTGAAACTGAATTAACGCTTTTGAGTTATAGTGAACAGATCTACTTAATAACAGGAGATTCAATCAGGATATTGATTACAAAATAATTCTAAATGTATTACTAACTGAGTTGAATTAGAATAGTGAGACTAGATATAAATTAACATACAAAAATACACAATTTATTAAACAAAAGCACAGTATGTGCCTGTTTTGGAATGCAATGAACTGTCATTTTTACTGAATACTCTTGGTAGCTTAATTTTCAAGATCCTATTCCAGACTGCATTGATCAAATGTATCATTCTTTACCACACAAAAAAATCTTGCATTTACCCAAAGTGACCAATGCTAACCTTATTACAGTATAGGTGGATCCATAAATTTTAGTCATCACCTGACAAACCATTAAAGGACACTGCTACAGATAATTAAGCCATATATATGCATTCTTTCAATTTTCGATTAATTAAAGGATCAACTGGCACTAAGTATCAAAAAGCTTTTCTTTTTGAGGAACCTAGAGTAAGAAGCCTCATAGTTTTGTTGATTATGTGTATGTTACACCATGAATATTGTAATCCAAATGTAAAATAAGGAATTCAAGAGGAGAGATTCATAATTATCTCATCTTTTAAACATTTATTTCAAGAAATATTCTCTGAAAACAACATTGTTGAAGTTATTGTGTGTTGTTGTTTTTTCTGTGATTCCCAGATGGTGTAATAGAAGATGGAATACCAGCACATTTAGCCAATGATGCTTTAAACCTTTACGTATAAAGAAGAGTTTCTTGGATAGATTAGTTCTTATAATTAAGGCTGTTTTTATTTATTTTTACAACAAGGGTTGGTAGTCCATTTAGGGAAGAACTGGCAAAGTGACTGGCACATTACTGCAAATTTTCCCTTTAACCAAGATTTTACATCCAATGTACCAAGTTTTTTGAGGTCTGTATATAAACAATACACACAGTTCAATGTGTAATATAATTATATTAATAATACTTTAACTATTTTATCCTAACCCACAAAAATGGAAACTCTAAATCCTCGCAATCATGTCAATAATTATTCTTAAATTAAAAACAGTTTACATACAATTTTCTATTTGCCTCAAACTTTTCTCATGGCATGTTTATCAGACATTGCATCTGTGGCCTATTTTCAGTTTATGACATGATCCAGTGCAGGAAGGGGAATATATCCAAGTTTGTTAATGATTGTGAGTGGAAATCCAAATTAAATCTGTTTATTCCTAGGATAAAAGCAAAATTAACCACAAGACAAGTTATACATTTTTTTGTAATTAATAAATTAGTACCTTGTCAAGAATTTTTGTAACTAGATATCTCAAACACAGAATTATTCAAAGGAAAAAAAAAAACCAGTAACATTATCAATACCAAATCAAACAGTATAATAATGAATTAATAAAAAAAAGAACCAGGAAAAAACGTAATTTATAAAATTATACAAAATAATAATTAACAGTGTTAAACAGTTCTCAAAAGTAGTGTTAAATCACAAATAATAGTCATGCAAAGCAAAGAGAATTCTGTAGGAAGTGACTAATGCCATTACTCATTTACTATAATGAGAGGAATATATGAGGTAGACATTTTTAGTTATAAATTTGTTTATCATTTATTTCTATCATTAGTTCAATTTTGTGTCTAGTTGCCTTAAAAACACTAGGTCACCTGCCACCTAGTGTATATTATATGAATCTTTTTTTTTTATATTAACAATCCAACACATGGTTCCTTTACTGGTGACATATGGATATTTAGTTCATGTACGACTATGTAAAAAAATGCTAATTTGTTAATCATGTTATATGCAATCTTGTCATCAGCCAAAAAAATAAAACCAAGATTTACTCCAAAAATAAGCAAGAATTGCAAGAGCAGTTAGGCTAAGTACTATGTAAAAATATGTTTATAGGCTATTTAAAGTGTTAAGTTTGTTTCAGATAAATTTTCCTTTCAGTAATAAAGTATCCTCTATACCAACACTAAGAATCTTGTACAGTTACCTAACATACACTTTTCTTTGAAAATATCTTATGCCTGATCTTCTCTTGCTTCCAGCTCTGTTTCAACTTACTGTAACAGCTCATCACTACTTCCTCCCAGTATGAGGAACACCAGCTAATCTTCTGTAGCTAACATAGGATCTGTTCTTAATGTTCTGTGACTGATTTGAGCAGGAGCTACCATAGGTAGATCATCAACATAATCCATCAATTGATCAGGGTCTGAAACAGGAGACTTCCTAAAAGCTGGAGAAATTCTGTTTTACTAGCAGAAGCTTTACGGGTCTTTTGTAGTCAACAAAAAGAGTCTGCCTTAATTGTTTTGGGTGCTGTTGACTGTAACTGTCAGTATCACTTTCACTAGGCTTAACATTATGAACCCCCCCAGTAAGGAAGAAAACATATTTCTTTGTATTAAAAACATGAAATCATTGTACAAATCGACCAGCTCTAAGGTATTATAATTCACACACAAGTCAAATTAAACACTTAGCAATTCCAAAAAGTTTATTCCATCTTGGGGTAAGTTTTGTAGTGAAATTATTTACTGCATAAGATGATAGGATGAGTCTTCAATAATACTCTATCACTTACTTTGTAAGTCGCTTTCCGCAACTTATGAGTGGAGCCTCACCATTGTAATTTTTGAGCTGTTTCAATGCTATACCTTGCTTTCTGCAGAACTTGTTGCAGTTCATTCATTCACTTTTCCACCATCCAAGGTTTAATATGATAATCAATCAGACAGTTCCAGGAAAAGATGATTTCACATCATAGATGTTGATTGGCTGGTGCAGAAGTTCTGATGGCAAAAAAAGTTAATGTAGCTGATTATCCCAAGTTTGATAATGATAATGTGAGCAGATATTCTACCTATGGTACTATTTACTCATTATTTCATGTTACTCTAAATATGATAATGAGTTTATAAAAGTGTGATTAGTACTCAAAACTACAAGATTTGAATACCATATATATATATATATATATATATACAAGTATTCATTAACTAGTTTCTTCAAGAGTGTTTATTTGTCTAAAAGGATAAAATTCAACCCATTTACCAAATTAATCAATAATAAGTACTAATAACCATTAAATAACTATTCTGAACACTAAACTTAGGATAAGAGGAATTTACTTTGGTAGAACTCAGAGCCTCCACCTTTAACCTCTTCATTTCCTGACTGCTGTTTGTCATTTCTGTGTTCTATTAAACATGTACAACATTATTCATATAATATAGATAAATGGCCTATTTGATTAAAATTATAGCATTTTACAACAATTTTCACTTCTATTAATCACTTTTCTTTGGACAACTTCTGGTTTACTCTTATGCCAATATTCATACTATGTAGTGAATCTTAGCACGTCGACAGTAGAAACATCATAGTGTTATTCTAAGTGCTTTTAATGAAACATGTTATTTAGATACTAGACACTCTAGTATGCTTCTTTCAGTAGCTCCAGGGTTCCATAACTGTAGAGTGTACTTTATACTGTAAAGTTCTTGAGCCAACACAGTTTCGTCTAACACAGCCAGGTATAGGTTAATTAAACTATCCTTAAATTCTTCCAAGCTTTAAAATGCCATTCAGGCAGGGGTGGATGGTTGACTGCAATAATATAAAGTGGTGGTTCTTCTTCATGGCATTCCATTGTAGATTAAAAGTTTGCAAAGGGTAGTCATGTTGAACCTTGGGGTGGTATAGGAGAGGAGTCATATCTCTTGCCAGCTAGTCTGTTACACAGCATGTTAACATTTTCATCTACTCAACACAACTGAAATAGACTGCCCCAAGCTTGACACATCAGCATCAATTATCTCCATTGTAACTATACACTACATTTTTAGCTTCTCACGGTTATTTAACTTATTGGTAGAGCACTTGCTTGAGAGAATCAGAGACCAAACAAACAAAGTACCACAGCCTTTCAGAGATGTCCCTAGGGGTTCAGGTGCCAATGTAACATATCAAACAACAATGTTACTTCTAAGAGTATGATAAAAAAATGCAAATTTATTTATCACAAAATAATTTATACAAATTTAATAAAATAATCAACTAATGCCAGGCCAAGAGTTTTGTAGCTAGATATCTCATAAACAGAACATTCAAAGTAAAAAAGAACCACATCAAGAAAAAAAACTAATTTGTAAGATTTCAAAAAAGAATAATTAACAATATTAAACAGTTGTGAAATTACAAATAATAAGCAAGTCTCTGAAATAAATATATCACTTTAAATAATTAACAAGTATCTTACATATCACTTAGTCCACCTTCCCTCAAGTCTCTCTAACTTCAAGTTATAGAGTTTTTTATTTCCTTGCCAAACCAGGAGGTTATGTATCACATGTATAGCAAATTAGCATCTGTTTTAGTCATATATGAAGTTAGTATCCATATGTCACTGCTAGGGAAAGCTAGTCACTGTTAGAAGAACCTAGTGTCAGTTTCTTAACATAAAAAATTATTCGTATATTATACACTAGGTTGCAGGTACAGTAGCATTTTTAAGGCAACTAAATATGCAACTGAACTAAACTAGGCAAATTACATAAAACAATAACTAAAATAAAATAGAAATTTTCTACCTCAAAAATGTTCCACGTGCAGTCTACATAAACATTTTGCTGGTGAAGTGTAGCAAAAAATTGGCAGTGGGTGATGTTGATTAGCTGCTTTCCCTCTAGTCTATCACCTCAAAATTAGAGATGGCTAGCACGTATAGCCCTTGAGTAGCTTTGTGCAATATTCAAAACTAACCAAGATGATTTGAGTTCCAGAAATAGCCATAATTTACCAATTGCTTTGAACTGAATGTGTCTCATTTTTTTCTGTGTATATTTGGATAGGTGTTTGTAATAGGACTGACACATGGGTGCCTTTATATTTGGATAGGTATTTGTAATAGGACTGACACATGGGTGCCTGTTCTTGCTTGAGCTTGGCTTGGATAAATCTATCAGTACTTGGATTAGAAAATTGGTATCAGCTAATAACATTAGGTATTTATTCACACACTGAAGATCGTATAACTAATGAGAGAGTTATGCATTTGTAGATAATGTTTCTTTTTATACGGCTTAGGACTCAGTTTTTTAATATTTACATAAAAGTGTATTCATCTGTAAAGATTGATCAAAATAAAACAACTCTAGTCAGTCATATCTTACCCTGATCTATTTAGCCAGTTCATATACTAAGCTAACATGTGTTTTATACACATTTAGTGATTGTTGTTCATTAAACAGCAATGTAATATACATAATAGATTTTTGTAGTCTCTTTTACAAATACTGTGTCATAATTCTACCTAATACATGAGCTTGTGATAGCATTCTTGTATTTAAACTATAAACTTAAGTCTTGATTATGGAATTACTTGTAACCTTTATCCAGTATTTCTTCTTCCCACATGGTTTTTGTTACACATCATTTTAGTTAGAAATTAGAATGTGTCTGTTTAAATAAGAATTATTCTAATAGATTGAATCAAACATTCAGTAGTTGTACATAATATCAAACTAAAAAACATGGATTCAATAAGTAATACATAATAGGAAATAAAAGAATCTGAGACTTTATATCTTCTAGTTGAATGTTTTTGTTCCATACTGTATAATGACAAGTAATTTAAAAAAATTGCAAAAATTAATTATGATGCAGAGACAACAATGCCAAAAAGTACAGAAACAAGGTAGGGATGAATACACAAAACCGTAAAAAATTCACTACATAAGTAGCCAAATCTTTCCAAGAATAGCGTTTATCTACAACTAAATGTTAAATTCCTGTCAGTTGCATGAATTTAGGTTTGAAAAAAGCATTTAAACAGATAGTGCTATACAGTCATACTGTGGCTAATAACAATACGATTATAAGATTGACTCAGTACTTACTGGCTAC
The DNA here is from genome assembly GCF_000517525.1 of Limulus polyphemus. Taxonomy (NCBI): domain Eukaryota; kingdom Metazoa; phylum Arthropoda; class Merostomata; order Xiphosura; family Limulidae; genus Limulus; species Limulus polyphemus. The sequence goes on along the minus strand of NW_013667821.1, from coordinate 33,970 downwards.
TTGTGTAGGGATTTTTGTATGGTTTTTGTGTATTCATCTCTACCTTGTTTCTGTACTTTTGTGGTATTGCCATCTCTGCATTATACTTAGTTTTTGAAAAAAAAATATTACTTATTTTCCCTCTTTTTTTTTTTTAAACAATTTCAGTGAAGTAGGTTGATAAGTCAATATTTGTTATATTTTTACAATTCAATGGTAATATATATTGTTATCGTCATATCAGTTTCTTGTAATTTTGGATTACATTGGGGGCCAGTGAAGCTGGAATGGTTTCTACAGGACAGTACAACTACTCTGGAGTGCTGGACCAACGTTAAAGAGATATTTACAGAACCCACACCTTCCAACTTCACCCCCAACTCATTGCATGTGCATACAATTGACTCCACCACAAATGAGAATCGTCGATTAATAGGGAGAACATCATACAGATTCCAGGCCATGAAGTATGATACCACGCATACACACACAGCTGCCAGGCTCAGCCTCACTGAAAATTTGAAGAAAGGTAGACTGCTATATAATGTATTGTTTTCATAATTAAGAATGAAACTGGTGTTTTTAAGCTCCGATCTGTCAGTTCCATAAATATGTGATTTCCTTGATACCTTGAATATTAATTTTAGATAACCATTTCTTTTTTCTTTTTAGTATTTTTTTTTGGCAGATATCATGTTTGTGCAATGAAAAGTCACAAACAGTCGTTATATAAGAACAATTTGTGCTACCATCTAGCGACCAGAAATGAAACTATTATATATTACACATTAAAATGATATATGCTTATAAACTGAACTCATTGCTAAATAGTAGTTTTCCTTTTTATTATTTCCCCACAAAAATACGTGTGGTAGAAGAACAGAATAATATTACTCTTATAAAAGCTGTGAAACACTCGATAATGGCAATTAGGTACTCAAATAAGACTATAACTCAACTTTAGCAGTTATTTATAAACTCCATAGAGTAACAGATTGAATGTAGCGGACATTAAAATGCTTTTCTGTTGTACTAAATCCATTGCAAAAACTTCGCTCATTTTTTGGCTAGCATGGGAGAAGAAAAAAGAAAGATGAACACTCTGGCTCTTTAGCTAGTTCCCAGTTCTCCATTTTAGCAACACTTTCCAATGATATTGAGAGTCTTACAAGCTTTGAAATACTCGATAATAGCAATTAGATGCTCAAATAAGGCTATAACTCAATTGTAGCAGTTATTTGTGAGCATCATAGAGTAATAGCGGCCCGGCATGGCCAGGTGGTTAGGGTGCTCAACTCGTAATCTGAGGATCGCGGGTTCGAATCCCCGTCACACCAAACGTGCCAACCTCCGCCTTTGCCTGGTCCCAAGTCCAGGATTAGCACGGTGCTAGCAACTCCATCCCGTAAAAACCAACTTGCTACAAGTAACTGCAACAACACCTTCCATTGGCGAGGTGTTGTTGCGGCCCTATGCTCCACTGAGAGTTTACAGGAATATAAATAAAAAATAGAGTAATAGATTGAATGTGGCAGCCTTTTTTTTCGGACCATCCCTACATACTAAGAACTACTGTACTTTGTGATAATATTACAGATTTCTTTTCATTAAAGGTAATATTGAAAATATCATCTGTGACTAATGCATTTTTTTTGATTTACCACACCCTCTACCATGGACTTCAGTTTTACCTATTCAAGGCTCATATCACAGCATGGCCTGGGTTAGCAAACTAAAGAAATACAGTAAGGCCTCTTGTAATGTTGATGTGTACATAATATATATATAGGATTTTATAGTTCTTTTTAACACACCATATAATAACCTATATTAACTTATGAGTGTGAATAATATTATGGCATCACACCTAATTTATTGTTTGGTATTATATAATAGACCAATTGGGTAATGATAATATTACAGATTTTATTTCAACAAGGGTAAAATTGAAAATATAATGTGTGTGTCTTAGTAAAATTATGCAGTAAATATAGACGTCATAGAATAACTGTATTTATGTTAACTTTTGCCCTTAAAACGTTGTAAAATGATAATAACCAAATCTGCATTTTGGTTCATCAAAGATAAAATAGTAACTCCTGTCAATATCTCATATTTGGTGTGTAATGATGCTGAAATGTTTTTTGAGGATTTATAGGAATTAATTGTATTTGAAAACAGTATGAGATAAATAAAATCATAATTATAGTATAAACTATGTTATCATTACCCCTTGAAGTTAGCTCTTTACAAGAAACTTTAAAAGCTTACATACAGGGTGAAACAGCCAGTAATAGATCACCATTAGATGAATGTAACATATAGAATACTCAATGCTTTGTACACTATACAATCGGTGTCTTTAGGTTCATCAGCATTAAGTCCCAAGAAGTTAAGATTAATAATCTATTGTAACCAGTTTTATAGTATAATATTAATATTTGAGGTTTATTCTACAAGTGCAATGAATAAACTGATAAAACCAATATGATATTAACAATATATATTACCGTTGAATTATAAAAATATAACAAATGCTGACTTATCAACCTACTTCACTGATATTGTTTAAAAAATAAGAAAGGAAAACAAGTAATAAAAAATTGCAAATATTTAGTATGATATAGGGATTACAATGCCAAAAGTACAGAAACAAGGTAGGGATAAATACACAAAACCATACAAAAATCACCACATAAGTAGCCAAATCTTTCCAAGAATAACTTATCTACAACTAAATGTTGAATTCATGTCATTTGCATGAATTCAGTTTGAATAAAAGCATTTAAACGTAATAATGCTGTACAGTCTTATAGTGCAAATAAAGATAAGTTTTTAAGATTGACTCAGTAATTAGTGGCTACTTATGTAGGGATTTTTGTGTGGTTTCATGTATTCATCCTAACTTTGTTTCTCTACTTTTTCATTGCCATCCTTACATCATACTTAATTTTTGCAGAAATGTTTTTATTGTTGATAAATGAAAAATTCAGTGTGAATTAAAATGTATTATATTATTTATACAAGATTAGTGGCAGGACTAAGTAGTGTTCTAGAAATTAAGGCAATATTACTTTTCTATTAGGATGGTCAGCGTATGGAATGGTTTCCCTTCATGTGTTGTAGAAAGAGTTTATAAGAAGAGACTGGATGGGTTTCTATATAAGTTTTAAGTACGGTGATTGTAGAAAACGGGATAGCCTGGATAAACCAAATGAGTCCTCATTATCTTTTGAAAAACAAAGTTACTACAGATAGTCACCAGACACCAAACAGTGGTTTGCTTAGTAGCTTAGAGAATTGTACAAGTTTAATGTAATGTGATCACTTACAAAAAGGTAGAATGATATGAGACTTCAAACTAAGATTTAATAATTCTAATATGTTACATTAAAAACAGACTTGAGGCTTCAGAGTTTCTAGTGTCACATTTTAGAAGATCTTATAAATTAAAATTACACATAGGATTTTCCTGAGCTATTTGTTACTTATACCTTTGTTTGCCTCTCTGAGTATCACACTAGAGTATCCCAGGTAAATCCTACCAAGTCCATACAGAAATGTGTGCTGATATGACTTGAGAAGTTTGGACTTTTACCGGGATGTTAATGTTTACTAATGTGTTTCAAGAATTGATTTTTGTTGAAAAGATCATCAGTCTTATCTGTAGTATTTGATGAAAAATAATCTAGATTTATAAATAATATAGGAAAACAATCATTACTCTGGAATTGAAAAGTCACTGCTGACCACTTTCTTTGGAACTGTGTACCCTTTCAGACTTGAACCTGACCTGAGCCGCAGATGCAAGTTAGAGTGACTATATATGTGTCAGATGATCCGTTCAGCACTATAAATGACTAGAATAAGCACATTTGCAGTCAGCCTAACAGATATGTGTAGAGGTTAATAAATTGCAGTGTTCAAAGGAAGCTTGATAGTTGGTGCACGACAAGCAGGTGCCATATTGGCTAAGTTAGTTTCTTTGGTATGCTCCAGACGCCAGTCATTCGAGTTTAACAGCACTGGAAAAAGTTAACTTAAAGAATCGTTAACTTGTAATTATTATAATAACGTCACCGTTTTTCTGTACTTCATATTTTAATCAAACAATTATTATATATTTAAATTTCCATTTTTTTTTAAATTTAGGTTGATACTATAAGGCGTATGCGACCAAGAATGAGTAGTGATGTAAGGAGAAACTAAAAAAAAGGTTTCATCAGACCTTATATTACATCGAAATCTGTGTTTCTGTAGATAACGAACCATGTATTTCAGTGTTATCAACATGTTTAATTCCCTTGTACAATTACAGTATAAACGCTTCATTCGTTTATATACTGATCAGCGTTTTGTATTTTTTAAAGCATGAGAATAATATTTGTTAATTACTCAATAGAGCTGGTAATTGCACATTTCTTTAAATCTGTTACTGAGACCTCATCCCGAATTTCATTACACAACAAATCTGTTACTATGATACGAACTTGAATTTCATAACGTAACAGAACGTCTGAAATTTAACCATGTTACTGAGAAATAACCCAAATCTCAATGTGCAACAGAACTGTTACTGTGACCTACTCTGAATCCCATTACACAACAGATGTGTTAATGAGATCCCAACCTGAATTCCATTACACAATAAATCTGTTAATGAGATCCCAAATTAAGTTCCATAACACGAAGGATCTGTTAATAAGAGTCCTTCCTAAGTTCTATTGCAAAACAGATTTGTTAATGAAATGTTACGTATTACAATTTTGAAAGGTCTGAAACTGAGTTAACTGATACTTTAAATTTAGTAGTTAAATATATGCCGATACATCTCCAATTTATGATATTTGCCAACAAGATTGATACACACAGTTTCTTTTTTAACACAAATATGCTTTAATATACAAACAATAAAATTTACAGTAACAGTTATTACAAATAGTTATTACACACTATGATTTATATATAAAAATTTCACAAACTTACAAACAATATAAAG
>NW_013667821.1:14968-28085 GCF_000517525.1 Limulus polyphemus | reverse complement strand
ATCTTATCGAGGGTTCTTGATGAGCGAGTTAATTACTAGTTGATGTAGGTACAATTCGCTTAATGGGGTGCTAGCTAGCTTTGTCTTTCGTTATTCACCAATCACACACACCGAGTTTTCCACCGTGAAGTTGTATAATGTTTTCGTAAAAACACTAATGTCCAATGAGAATCCACTGAAGTTAAATGATTTGTAATGTTCGAACTTTGTAAATGCTCCTGGTCAAATATCTGAAGTGTTCCGATTAATAAGCGTTATAACAATCACAGTTACAGCTTCCCAAGTTTATATCACACTGACTATAGCAAACTTATAATAGATACGGCTTTTTAGGCGCGTCGCGTTGGTTATATTTATAGGCGTGTGGGGGAATTTCTAGAAAATTCAGATTATTTAGCAATACAAAGCTACATTAAGCCTTTACGTACATACATATATTGTTGATTCTTACACCGAGAATCTTCTACAACTTTAGAGAATAGGCGGGAGTTTCGCAATACACACTTAACAGTATAAGTTATGTTCACTTGTAAATATAAATTTAATTCAAGGAAACATTGATATTGAAATAAATATATAATAATAAATTCGTCACAGAGAGAACAACCAGAATTTCACTACACAATAGATATTTTTATTGAGACATCAACCGAGGACCATTTATACAGTAGGTTGGGGAATGGAATACTATCGCAAACTATATTATTCGTGCAGAAATATTTTCCCGACTTCCATTACTTCTTCGGCTTTTTCATTTAGCAGGGGTCGTTGTCTTTCCCACGTGTTGCCCTCTTCCAATCATCTCTGTTCATTTCCAGATCTTCTGCGACTCCTTTTTCGTTCATGTCTCCTAAATTCCATTACTCAACAGGTTTATCAGCTAAATACCCAATCCGTTACAATACAGAACTGTTAAACGGGAAGAAGAGGTAGACATCGAACATGACTCTCTCATACCCCGAAAAGGATCTAGATCCCGATAAACAGACGCTTTCTTTTACGTTTCCCTACTCTCATATCCCGAAAAGGATCTAGATCCCGATAAACAGACGCTTTCTTTTACGTTTCCCTATTTAAACAGCACAAAGTTACACAATGGGCTATTTGTACTTTATCCACCGCAGGTATTGAAACCCGATTTTTAGCGTTCTAAGCTCTCAGACTTGCCTCTAAATCATCGGGAGGGGCATGTTGGGTTTAAAGTTTTGTCTTATAAATATCTTTGTGCTGTAGGGAAACGTAAAAGAAAGCGTCTGTTTATCGGGATCTAGATCCTTTTCGGGATATGAGAGTAGGGAAACGTAAAAGAAAGCGTCTGTTTATCGGGATCTAGATCCTTTTCGGGGTATGAGAGTATCTTTTAAAATGAAATTCTTAACAGGTTTGTTACTCTCATAGGGAAATTATTTAGTGTATTTTAAAGTAAGTATTCAAAGTAAGATGTGTTTGTTTGCAAAGCTGCACAATAAACTATCTGCGCTCTGCCGGATTTCAGCATTGCTAATCCATAAACTTACTGCTGATCCACTGAGGGACAAAAGGTGAGTCAGAACTTTTTGAAATATGCCTAATGTTTTTAAAGCCGTACATTTATTTATTTATTCTCCGTAAATCATGGTAATACATCATTAGAAGTAATAAATATCTAAACCTTTTTAACGGTTGTGGGCCTTGAAAATCAGATTGTTAGGTTATAGCCGAATTTGGTGAATGATGTCAACTGTAGGGGTCCAAGTGTAGGAGTTAGCCTTGTGCCGACCAGATAAAGCTGCAGCTTTAAGGTAACTACAAGGTTTATTTTTAGATACTCCTTGTGATTTGGGGCAGTGAACGAAGCAGACACCATAATCATTTTTACTATCCATTTTTTTCAAATATTATCTGCCAGCTTCATCTCTGTCAGGTCAGTTTATTGGTATTGCTTTTTTATATTTGACAATTTATTACTTGTAAAGTTCTTCTCAATTTCTGGAGGTTTTTGTTTTACCGAATATTAAAGGTCGGTATGTCTTGTTCTTTACTTGCACATTCTTGTACGTTCGACCATTTATAATGCTCACTATTGGCCTTATACTATACCAGCGAGAACGCTGTCATTGTCATTATTATTATATATTGGTTGTTGTGTATGAAAATATGTTATTGTATTACTAAGAAACTATCAACACGGTTTAATTCACACTCCCTAAATTATATGGGAAAATCTACATGTACCTAAAGTATAGAGTGTCCTCTTAAATTTATCCATTGGCTTAAAATCTAATATAATTTTTTTATTCCTTTTTGAAAGCATTGTTCTTAGTTAGATCCCAAGTGTAAAACCAGTTTATTTAAGACATTCTGCGAGATTTTGTGTAAAAATGACGTAAAAACAAGCATAATAAGATAGTTGTAGTTGTTTCAAGATGCGTTACCCCCAGTGGCACAGCGGCATGTCTGCGCACTTAAAATGCTAGAATCCGGGTTTCGATACCCGTGGTGTGCAGAGCACAGATAGCCCGTTGTGCTTAATTACAAACAAAATCAAGATGCGTTAGTCTTTTTCTTTAATCTGAACTTGTCGCCACGAAATATTTTAACCGGTTACCTAACCTTTCAAAGATTGCTTAACAAAATTAGGCATAGAAAAGTCATTGATCACTTGTGAAATTATATGTATCTATATTTTGTGCAGGTGTTTGCCATTATCACTTAAAATAACAACGAGGAATACTCGTGTAACTAGTATTAGTATACAATAAACTGAATTGTTTTATACAAAAGTTTGGGTAATGCATGATGTTCGTATTATTTTTCTTTAAGTATATCCTTACTTTTTACAATAGCAAAATCTTTAAATATCTTTTCAGTTTCTCTTTTACTGTTAATCATCTTAAATAACATTACGCTGGTCGCTGTGTTTTCAGTTTTTCAGCAAATATAATATTCTATTTTTAACGATAATGAATTATGTATATTAATGAAAGTTCTATGACTGACGGACACGTTGAGGTGACATGTTCTGTTGATTATGCCCCCAGTGGCACAGCGGTATGTCTGCGGACTTACAACGCTAGAAACCGGGTTTCGATACCCGTGGTGAACAGAGCACAGATAGCCCATTGTGTAGCTTTGTGCTTAACTTGAAACCCAACAAGTCCTGTTTATTATACGTACCTTGTTATATAAATTTGTTAGGCACATTTGGGAGGTTTTGTTGTGTGTATTTTGTTCCTACAATTCAAATGTGGTAGAGACTTGTATACAACATGACATTCAAGTGATAAGTTATATTATTATTGTTACTGTGGTGTTTTCGTGATGTCAGAAAAACACATAGGTTAAAGTCTTGATACAAAATGATAAAAACCCTATAACCCTTTCGAAGGGTGGACCTTTCTTCTTCGGGGGCAAACTGTTACTGTGGTGAATATTGTTTGTATACTTTTGTACTTCAGAAGGGATGAGTTGTATATGTTGCTATGAACATTCGTATTTTGTGTTGTACAAAATGTGAAACATATTCGCATGGTATATTATGTAAATCTTGTGTTACAAAAAATCTCATTTTGTGTCTTAGGTTTTGTAATTAGAGTTTGAATGATGTATTCGACAAATGTTCTGTGTTGAAGATAATTACTGACAGATATACATAACTTGTGTTCTTTATTGTAGATAATCCGAAACAAGTTCACGTAATGTAACATTTGCAGTGTGATAACATTTCATGTGCTATGTTATAAGCTTCCATTTTGCGATGGATAGTTGCTGGGCTTTGAAACGGGAGTTCCAAAGGGTGGGGGTGTTATAACGTGACAGTCAATCCTGCTATCTTATAAATAGTAACTGCATAGACAGCAGTGCTGTTGACTGATCGTCCTACCTCTGATCGGCATTTCTAAGTAGTTGATGGGTATAACTGAGTTTCAGCGGTCTTTGACATGGCTATACAGTTCATGCGTTGCATAAGATGAAAACTAGTACCGGCTATTACACAACGTGTAATTTGTAATCTTTTATTTGTTTTAGAATTATCACGTAAAGGTACACAAAGGGCTATCAGCGAATAGCCTTCCCTAATTTTACACTGGTAGACTAGATAGAAGACCGCTGATCAACAGCACCCACCGCCAACTCTTGTCTGATCAATCCACGGTCCTAAAATGCGGAGCGTGTTTTAGCGGCAAAGAACTGCCAACGTGGAACCCTCGGATTCACATACCAAGCACGCTAACCACTAGACCACGCCCAAACTGTTTATAATATACTAGATATTGTCAGAAACGTTTGTGGCGTGTGCTATATATTCTAGAACAAGTTCACGTGAGGTAGGTCTACTTCACAGAAGATACTATAAGTATTCTGGGAAACGTTCGTGACGTGTTCTACACATTCTAGAACAAGTTCACGTGAGGTAGGTCTACTTCACAGAAGATACTATAAGTATTCTGGGAAACGTTCGTGGCGTGTTCTACATATTATAGAACAAGTTCACGTGAGGTAGGTCTACTTCACGGGAGATACTATAAGTATTCTGGGAAACGTTCGTGGCGTGTTCTACATACTATAGAACAAGTTCACGTGAGGTAGGTCTACTTCACGGGAGATACTATAAGTATTCTGGGAAACGTTCGTGGCGTGTTCTACATATTATAGAACAAGTTCACATGAGGTAGGTCTACTTCACGGAAGATACGTCACCATATGCGCAAGGGAGGTGGTTATAGATACTACTATACATTGCTAAGAGAAAGGTATTTGGGGAATGAATCTGTAAATTTACTTCTGAATAATTAACATATACCACAACTACTTTCTAAGTGTCCAATAAACACTACAATTACTTCTAAATATCCAAAAACACCTTAACTACTTCAAAATACCGAAGAAATAGCACAATCATCACAACATCTTCTAAATGAATCTGTAAATTTACTTCTGAATAATTAACATATACCACAACTACTTTCTAAGTGTCCACCAAACACTACAATTACTTCTAAATATCCAAAAACACCTTAACTACTTCAAAATACCGAAGAAATAGCACAATCATCACAACATCTTCTAAAAATGTAACAAACATGACAAATTGCCTTCATGGGCTTAACTACCTACCTTACTGGTTGGATCAGGTCCACGGACCCCCAAGTCCCTTCCATCAGCTTCTTGAGAACCCTCATATAAGTTAACAGCAGTGATTAAGGACTCCCGTGTAATTTTGCTTCATAAAATCTGAGTGCGCCAATGACTACTTATAAGTATTCAGTAATTACCATAATTATTAGTAGCAGCTTAAATATTAGGGAAACATTACTATGAGAAGGATATTAGTTCTCAATGAGAAGGAAACGTTTCTGACCACTATCGAAACTTCTATTTTTTTTGGACGTTCTGGGAATGGTAAACAAATACTTATGCCCTACATATTTTATTATTATTGTGTAAACTATTAATTATTGTGTGTGTGTAAATCAAATGATTGACAATACAATATGTGATTTTGAGCTCCACATTTTAATTTTAGACATATTTGGGGCTAAACAATAAACATAATATTACCATTTGTATAAATCACTTGGGGCTCAGCGAAAGTGGTTAAGATTTTCTGTGCAAAGAAAATCTACGTTCAGTCAACTTACAATAAGACTCGAAACACACGTGGTCTCCAGAGCCCTAGCTGAATATGATCAGTTTCTAATGCATTATATAATTGTATTTTAAATATTTGTTGAGGGTTCCTTATAATTATTTGTTACATATTTGGCCAATAGGTGTCACTGCTTGATTTAATATTCAATTGACGAACAAATTGATTAAGTTCAGCTTTCAGATTCTTTCATTCATTAAGTTTTCAAATTTTCCACGTTTGTGCTTGAGATTTCTAAGAGAATGAGGTAAATACTCTTTTATGAATGTAGGGGTAACTATCTATCTAGATCCTGTTGTGTGAAAATTAATTTTTTCACTTGATTTTCTGTTCCAATATTTCTTCTTTTTTTTACAGAACAAATATAATTAAACTACGTGTGAATTTTGATCCAGTATGAAAGGAGAGCGACTTTTAAGTAACCTGTTGTTGAAACTGGATTTTATTTTTACTTTGTCTTACTCTGCTGGATTAAAAACGAAAAGACAAATAAAGTCAAAATTATCGTTGAATATACCAAATGAACTCGAGTTTTTTCCTCCAAACTAGCTTTCCCTTCAAATATAATCCACGCCTCGTGCATTCATAGTATCCACATAGCTTGAAGAAACACGTCATATAATTATATATATATAGTTAGAAGAATAATAGTAGATTAAATGCAGATTCTTGGAGAGAGGGATAAATAGATTGAAATAAACTGCAGACCATTTACTGGTGGATTTAGATGGATTTCTGAAAATATATACAAATAGATAGAGTAATAAAAATAAACTGAAATCGGATTTTAGGAGAAAGAAACAGGTGGATGCAGTAAAACAGTAAATACAGATTTCTGGAGAAATTAATAGATAGATAAAATTAATAGATGGATGGAGCATAAAACTAATTACTATTTATGACGAAAAGAATTGATAAACAGACTGGCAGAAATGAACTGAAAATTCATTTCTGAAAAAGGGAAAAATATAGTTGAATAGACACAATTAAATTAAAAATAGATAAAGGTGATCGAAATGCATCATTGGATGAAGAGTCAGTTCATGAATAGACAAACATACACCTTGCAACAAATCATCATACGTTAAAACTTACTCAGTGACAGACTAGGCTTAACTGAAATTACTTCTAATAACTATTACTATATTTTAATTGTACGAAAGTTTCATTGTTGGGTTTTTGCATTCCAAAACAATATGTCAGTTGCATGTTAATCAGTATGGTGATTGGATGAATCAGAGAATGTGTTTGCATACACTCAATTGCAAAATTTTTATAAACTTAAAAAGAAAAGTTTCTTAATATAACCGTTTTATAGGCGAGGGGCTGAAAAGGACCTTTCTGGAACCCTCTCATGTATCTTACCTTATGAGTACTGGCTGAAGACAAAGGCTTTTCTCCTCACCAGGTATCGTCTTCATATTTACTGTCACTCACAAACATTGAAACTTTTTGCTTAAATGTGTATTTAAATGAATATAACTAGCCTGTGATGTCAGATGTGAAAGTTTGTGTATAATATTGTTAAATTAACCGATCACCTCTGTTGGCTCAACAGTAGTTTTGAGAGCTTATAGGGCTAACATTCGTGGCCCGATCCCTGCGGTAGACACAGAACAGATAGCCCATTGTGCATAAAAACAGACTACAATCATTAGTGACAGGATAGTTCTATAACGTCTAAGATTTTTACTCATTTTAATCTGATATTTTAAGACCAACTCATAAAGTGAAACGTGTGTTCATTCTTAAGCCTGTCTTAGTTCTTTATTTGGCTGCCATGGTAATTCAGATCGATTCTGACGAGTCTACAGAGTGCTTACGTCTTTGCAATAGGATGTTACAGTTCGTGGAATGATTTACAGGAAACCTGAAATTACGTAATAAAGCATATCGGGCTCGTAGATCATTTTTACATTTTATTGCAATACATGTACTGGAGAACACCGCGTGTTATTTTTGGTCTATGAATCCTCTTTTATGGGTAAATTCGAAACTAAAGCAATACTGCGCTGGTTTTAGGGCTCGTTATCGATTGAACAAATGCAACATGGATGATTTTCATCACTTCTCATGCTGGGCCTAAATATAGGTAAGATAGTAACACTAATCTGAGTGTTTGTGAAATTCAGTTGTGTCTACGTAGTTAATTTATTGGAGGGTAAATCTTTTATCTTTCTTGTTTTTTAAAACATCATTTGTATATATATTATACAAGCAAAACAAAAATACTCGTTTTCATTTTCTTAAAACATTTAAATGTTGTTATCACTAATTAAGGTAATAAGATTGCAATAAAACTATTTTAATGTATGTTTGTAAGGTACACACTTGCTGCCATTAATAAGTAAATAATTTGTCATGGTTGTAACTTTCACACAGTATTCACTGCGTGTTATCAATTATGAAGTATTTTATAAATATTGAAAAGAAAAGAAAAAGATATAAATTATTTCTGGATAATTATGCAAAACTACACAAGTCGTTACCCGTCCCTAATTTTGAACAGACAGATTAGAGGGAAGAAAACCAGTCGTCAGCACTCACTGTCAATTCTTAGTCTACTCCAATTGAATAGTGACTGTCACTTTTATAACTCACTCATGATCTCAAAATACGGAGCTCTATTTGGAGGTATCGGGAAGTGAACCACGTGTCCTCGGATCCAAAGTTCGACACGCTAACCACCAGGCCAATAGATATCTAAACATTTATCTTATACTTGTATTGCTATTTTCTTCCACAGCTATAGCACAGGATCACTGTTCTAAACATATATATAACACTACAACACTACCATCATCACATATGTAACAATAATCTGTGTTTTCCATGGAGATGTAGCACAGGATCACAGTTCTAAACATGTATGTAACACTAGAATATTACCATCATCACATATATGACAACCGCCTGTCTTTCCCATAGATATGTAGTACAGGATCACTGTTCTAAACATATATATAACACTACAATCATCACATATGTAACAATAATCTGTGTTTTCCATGGAGATGTAGCACAGGATCACAGTTCTAAACATGTATGTAACACTAGAATATTACCATCATCACATATATGACAACCGCCTGTCTTTCCCATAGATATGTAGTACAGGATCACTGTTCTAAACATATATATATAACACTACAACATTACCATCATCACATATGTAACAATAATCTGTGTTTTCCATAGATATGTAGCACAGGATTATTGTTCTAAACATGTATGTAGCACAGTATCACTGTTCTAAACATGTATGTACCACTATAACATTACCATCATCACATATATAACAATAGTCTTTGTTTTCCACGGAGATGTAGCACAGGATCATTGTTCTAAACATGTATGTAACATCTGAACATTAACATCATCACATATATAACAATAATCTGTGATTTCCATAGAGATGTAGCACAGGATTATTGTTCTAAACACTGCTTTATGTAACATCTGAACATTACCATCATCACATATATAACAACATTATGACTTTTCCATGGAGATGTAGCACAGGATCACTGTTCTAAACATGTTTGTAACACTAGAACATTGCCATCATCACATATGTAACAACATACTGTGTTTTCCATGGAGATGTAACACAGGAACACTGCTTTAAACATATATGTAACATCAGAACATTACCATCATCACATATGTAACAACAGACTGTGTTTTCCTTTGATATTTAGCACAAGATCACTGCTCTAAAAATACTTTAAATAGTATATTCTTACTCTGAATACACTTACAATACACAAACTTCACCTTATGCACTGTTGTAATTCAAAGCATTAGATTTCTATATTTTCAGAACATTAACCCCAACAAACAAACGCTAGGCAGCTAGATAACTTTAGAATACTATTTAGAACTCAGTTGGATGCATTACTAGAAAACTCCCAGTGGCACAGCGGTATGTCTGCGAAATTACAAGCTAGAAACGGAGTTTCGATACCCGTGGTGGGCAGAGCACAGGTAGCCCATAGTGCAGCTTTTTGCTTAACTACAAACAAGCATTACTAGAATATTATGTCCAACATAAATGCAACGCAAGAACATTACCTCATCATATGTTTAATTCTGTAATATAACCCTCAACACATACGTAAGGATTTTGAAATTTACTTCCTTCACATATGTAACACCACAGCATTACTCTCAACACACACACGTATGACGAGACAAATACACTCAAAACGCTTAAAGGTACAGAACCGATACTCTAAGTTCACCTAAGAGTTCAATCAATTATTAGATCAACTTACTCTATCTAACAATTCAATAATTTACTGGTTCAGTTTCTACTGTTAAATTTCCCTGAAACAGCGAATGGAGAAGATAAAATTCCTTTCTTCAGACTAATTTTCTACCAAATACTTCAGTTTCAATTGCTCTGTTGTTCTTTTTAATGTGTATTTGTACTAAAATCTTTGTACTCAAAAATAAGCGTTTTGATTATCAATTCGGTATAGGAAATGATAAGACTCTTACCGCATTAACTCGAACTCACACTTTTATTTTTAATGGGTTTCTAGAATATTCGAAATATTTATGGTGCTCTGGTTGATTTTACGAAAGTATTATCATAAATCACTAACGACAAGTAAACACCACAGTAACACGTTACGAGTGTTTGTCATAACTTTATATTACTGAAAGTAAATATGGTGCTCTGGTTGATTTTACGAAAGTATTATCATAAATCACTAACGACAAGTAAACACCACAGTTACACGTTACGAGTGTTTGTCATAACTTTATATTACTGAAAGTAAATATGGAGCCTAATCTATCATCCATTTCATCACCTGGCTCTGAGTTATACCGCTTTCGGGGAATTCCACCCCGAATGTAAAATTATATATATAAGCCCATGTCCCTGGAAGTGGACAAGGGCAAATACATATAATAATTTCCTACTGCTAAATAGGAAAGTTCATCATAGGTTTACATTATCAGCTGAGACTGTTCATCATAGTTTGCTAGGAATGTTCGTCATAGCTATACATTGATAGCTAGGAATGTTCATCATAGGTTTTGAACATTCCTAGCTATCAATGTGAACATTCCTAGCTATCAATGTATAGCTATGAGTCATAGCTATACATTGATAGCTAGGAATGTTCGTCATAGCTATACATTGATAGCTAGGAAAGTTCGTCATAGCTATACATTGATAGCTAGGAACGTTCGTCTTAGCTATACATTGATAGCTAGGAATGTTCGTCATAGCTATACATTGATAGCTAGGAATGTTCGTCATAGCTATACATTGATAGCTAGGAATGTTCGTCATAGCTATACATTGATAGCTAGGAATTTCTTTCACAGTTTTACATTCTTCACGAAGACTGTTACCATAATTTTACATTCTTAGGTAAGAGTGTTTACCATGGTTTTACATTCTTCACGAAGACTGTTACCATAATTTTACATTCTTAGCTAAGAGTGTTTACCATGGTTTTACATTCTTACCTAAGAGTGTTTACCATGGTTTTACATTCTTAGCTAAGAGTGGTCACCATAATTTTACATTCTTAGCTAAAAGTGTTTACCATGGTTTTACATTCTTAGCTAAGAGTGGTCACCATTTTTTTACATTGTTATCTAAGAGTGTTCACCATGGTTTTACATTCTTAGCTAAGAGTGTTTACCATGGTTTTACATTCTTAGCTAAGAGTGGTCACCATAATTTTACATTGTTATCTAAGAGTGTTCACCATGGTTTTACATTCTTATCTAAGAGTGTTCACCGTGGTTTTACATTCTTAGCTAAGAGTGTTCACTATGGTTTTACATTCTTAACTAAGAGTGTTCACCATGGTTTTACATTCTTAGCTAAAAGTGTTCACTATGGTTTTACATTGCTATCTAAGAGTTTTCACCGTGGTTTTACATTTTTAATCAGAACTTTTGCTATATTTATTTGTTAAGAGTGTTCACCATGGTTTTACATTGTTTTCTAAGAGTGTTTACCATGGTTTTACATTGTTAAAATGGACTGTGATCATAATTTTATATTGTTAACTACAAGAGTTCCTCATAGTTTTACTTTGTCAGTTAGTAGGAGTGTTCATCACAGTTTTACTTTGTCATTTAGTAGGAGTATGTAGTTTTATATTGTCAACTAGGAGAAGCGTTCACCACAGTTTTACTTTGTCAGCTAGGAGAAGCGTTCACCACAGTCTTACTTTGTCAGCTTGACGAAGCGTTTACCACAGTTTTACTTTGTCAACTAAGAGAAGTGTTTACCACAGTTTTACTTTGTCAACTAGGAGGAGTTTACATCACAGTTCTACTTTGTCAACTGGGAAGAGCGTTCTACACAGTTCTACTTTGTCAACTGGGAAGAGCGTTCTACACAGTTCTACGTAATGAATCATATAGATTTACCATTCTCTATCAATGGGGTTCACAAAATATTTTTACTTTTTTGCCTATTAAAACACTCATTGTGAAGAACAGGCAAAAAAGAACTTGGTGAAATAATTAATTTTTCTATGTAAAAATGTACGGATCTCCGCAGCTATTAATGAAATTGATTGCTATATTTATGCCATTTTTGTTTATATTTTTGTTTGTGAATCATGTGTTAATAGAGACCTTGTACACAACAAATTAATAGACTCAAATGCAATTTATGCAAAATATGTTTAAAGAGCCGATGAGATCGAACCCCCATCGGTAATTCTAGAGATAGAAATTTGTCTAAATTTTGCGATGTCAGTTTTAAAAAATTCTCTAACACAATGTAATATGCTGTAAACTAATAGTACTATAGAAAGAAAGCCATTAAACAATACAAGTAGAGTCTGTTTAGCGAAATGGAATATTTCGCATTAAAAAGACTCGTTAAAAATGAGAAGATTGACACAAAAATACGGAATGAATTACTAGAGGATATGTACGGAATGAATTACTACAGGATATATACTGAATGAATTACTACAGGATATGTACGGAATGAATTACTAGAGGATATGTACGGAATGAATTACTACAGGATATATACTGAATCGAATTACTACAGGATATGTACGGAATGAATTACTACAGGATATATACTGAATGAATTAATACAGGATATATACGGAATGAATTACTACAGGATATATACGGAATGAATTACTACAGGATATATACTAAATGAATTACTACAGGATATATACTAAATGAATTACTACAGGATATGTCCTTTTATTTCATGAGAGGAAGAATTTTAATTGTGTTGATAATTTATTTTCTTTGTAAATAAACCTATTGAGCCATGTACATGTTTAGAAACTCAAGATAGCTGAAAAATAGGAAAACTCGAGCCAGTAAAATCTCATGAGACCTAGCAAACAGCAAGAATAAAAAAGAGGAAAACCTGAGCCTGTAAAATCTCATGAGACCTAGCAAACAGCAAGAATAAAAAAGAGGAAAACCTGAGCCTGTAAAATCTCATGAGACCTAGCAAACAGCAAGAATAAAAAA
>NW_013667821.1:6835-14335 GCF_000517525.1 Limulus polyphemus | reverse complement strand
TCTATTTGTGGCTCTTAATATGGATTAGGCTCTACACTCTATTTGTGACTCTTAATATGGATTAGGCTCTACACTCTATTTGTGGCTCTTAATATGGATTAGGCTCTACACTCTATTTGTGACTCTTAATATGGATTAGGCTCTACACTCTATTTGTGGCTCTTAATATGGATTAGGCTCTACACTCTATTTGTGACTCTTAATATGGATTAGACTCTACACTCTATTTGTGGCTCCTAATATGGATTAGGCTCTACACTCTATTTGTGGTTCTTAATGGAGGAATTATTATTGCACACCCAGTTGTGCCTTTTGAAACGGAAGCTGGTCATAAACTCTCTGGCTGTTTGCTCCAAACTACATACTTGTAGCCCTTAAAACCGGAATTGGTCATACACACCTTTTCCACGCTCCAGTTCTAGCAGTTAGAGGAGATATTAGTCCTAGACGTTACCTTACATCTGACATTGATTCCCCTCCACCTTAGTTCTGGCTCAAAATGGTGTAACGATTTGTATTGGAGTTATTGGTCCTCGCATCCTATTGGTATGTTGTCAATACACGCTATTGTATTCACACAGATATTATAGGTCTTAGACGTCCCAGTATTTACACATGCTTGTATGGATCTCGCACACTCTAAATATGATATCAAATCTGCACTCCATAGTTGCTTGCTTAAACTGCGACTCAAGGGTTCAAAAACATTGCAAATTTGGGGAACACATTTTGTGAGGAGGAAAAATCAATACCCACATTTATCAGGTAACTACAAAATCAACAGAGAATGACTATCATGCTAAAACAAGAACTCTCATTGTACAATACTAAAATGAAATAGAGAGAATGGCCAAGTAGTCAATGTACCCGAACTGTGATCCTAGGTTTCTAGTTCCTGTTCCATTGATGAAGAAAAAAATAATGTGCTCCGTTTTTGGAGGCCGTAGATGCGTAGTAATGATAAAATCAAACTATTCTATCAGGCAAGAGTATTCCAAAAATCTTCGTTGACTGGTGTTGACTAACAGCCTTACCTCTCGTCTACTAGTTCAGAGGTAGTAGCAGCTATGCGTTAAAACCTGAGAAGAACTGAAAATGTAGAACTACCAGACAGAAAAGGTAAGTGTTTTCCATAGAGAACAACCAGACAGGGAAGAGATTGAGGATATGAAGTACCTATCTTTAAACATATTAGTATTTAATATAAAAAATCATAAAGGGTTTTTTATTTTTTTCGACCCCTTTGGAGCTTCCACTATCCCTTGTGGGGTCGCTACCCACAGTTCAAGAATACCTGATCTATCTAGTTATTCTAGACTTGCAGTAGTAAAACGTAATGCTCGTATTAATTCAGCAGTTCCCAAAAATTAAATACAATGTAGTTCATGTTTTTCTTCTCATCTTACTAATTAAATGCAACACAGATCATGTTCGTGCACACCTCACTAACAAAACGCAGGGCGGATCATGTTCCTGTACATCTCATTTACTAAATACTGGGTGGATCATGTTTCTGCAAACCTCACTAACAAAACACAGGGCCGATCATGTTCCTGCACATCTCACGAACAAATTACAGGGCGGATCATGTTCCTGCACTCTCCACCAACAAAACACAAGGCGGATCATGTTCATCCACCACATTAACAAAGCAGAAAGTAGGTTATGTTCTTGTACATTAAACAAATGTAATGCAATGTAGGCCTTGTTTCTGCACATACAGGTTATAAAACTTAACGGTAGTATTGGTTATACACATCCCAGTTATAAAACGTAATAGTAGTTTTGGTTATACACATCCCAGTTGTAAAACGTAAAGGTATTAATGGTTATACACATCCAGTTATAAAACGGTAGTTTTGGTTATACACATCCCAGTTGTAAAACGTATCGGTAGTCTTGGTTATACACATCCAGTTATAAAACGTAACGGTAGTTTTGGTTACACGCATACCAGTTATAAAACGTAAAGGTAGTCTTGGTTATACACATCCCAGTTGTAAAACGTAAAGGTAGTCTTGGTTATACACATCCAGTTATAAAACGTAACGGTAGTTTTGGTTACACGCATACCAGTTATAAAACGTAAAGGTTGTATTGATTCTACACATATCATTACACGGTGTACCTGAGAATTGGTCCAACACATCTGTTTACGAGGCTTCGTGTAAGTTTGGAATTTCATGTCGCATATCTTCATGCAGTAATTAGTAAGTTACATTTTAGTATATGGTGAATTATTTGTTGTTGTTTTTTAAAACAAAAACGACAGAGAGCAGATTATTTTATGGTATATAACTGTTTGTCTTTCTTGCAGTTGAAGGAGTAAATTATTTACTTATAATAAAGAGAAATCGATTTGTTTTCTTGTAGTAAAATGAAATTAAGTTACAACTTACAGTTAGGCTGCATCAAATATGTTTCCTGTAAGAAACAGGAAGTTGTAAGCAACATAGAACTAAGCTGGGTCTGATTGGTTTCCTATAACCAAAATACAGTATGTTACAACTTAAAGTTAAGTTGATTCAGGTTGGTTTCCATAACCAAAATACAGTATGTTGCAAGTTAAGCTGGTTCGAATTAGTTTCATATAACTAACATAAAGTTGTATAGAACATGGTGTTAAGTTGTTTCAGATTGGCTTCCTTTAATTAAGAGGAAACAAAGGCCCGGCACGGCCAGGTGGCTGGTCTGATTGGTTTCCTATAACCAAAATACAGTATGTTACAACTTAAAGTTAAGTTCATTCAGGTTGGTTTCCCATAACCAAAATACAGTATGTTACAAATTAAAGTTAAGTTGATTCAGGTTGGTTTCCCATAACCAAAATACAGTATGTTGCAAGTTAAGCTGGTTCGAATTAGTTTCATATAACTAACATAAAGTTGTATAGAACATGGTTGTTTCAGATTGGCTTCCTTTAATTAAGAGGAAACAAAGGCCCGGTGGCTGGGTCACTCGACTCGCAATCTGCGAATCGCGGGTTCGAATCTCCGTCACACTGAAACATGCTCACCCAGTGTCCGAACTAGGACGCCAGTCTTACTCCCGGAACTCACCGGATACGAAACTACTAGAGGAAACAAAGTAACAAACTAATGAAATGTGGCCCAGTCTAATCTATTATAAACTAAAAGAAGTACGTTAACCTGGTATAAGACAATGTCGGTATGCTTTCCTATTTAAAGAAGGCACTAAATGTGAAATTTAAATAAACTAAGCTACATTCTTATAAGCATGAATAAATAAACATATATTTATATATATATTTAGGAACCTTTCATCCTCACATACCTACATTTAAACCCATGGAACAGAGCTATTCATCCCAACCGCCCTCGATTTTAGAATCAGTTACCAGCGTTGGATTGGACCGGGACATCTGTAGAATCTGTCACTGTGAAGGAGACTTGGAGTTCCCTCTTATTACTCCATGTCTCTGTGCAGGGAGTCTCCGCTACATCCACCAAGACTGTCTCCAACAGTGGATAAAGAGCTCCGACACTCGCTGCTGTGAACTGTGCAAGTTCGAGTTTATCATGCACACAAAATCTAAACCCTTTCGAAAGGTAACGATTCACGATACATGCATAGTCGATTATAAAACATCTAGAAAATACACATTCAAAATAAAATCATAGAATATAGTTTTTTGAGTGTCATTGTAGTTGAAATTATTGTGCTTATTTGAAGTTTTTATTTTATCGAATATGCAACTAATAAACATCCTGGTAGCGAGGTCTCAAAAATGATCACTTCAAATGTTAGCGATCCTCCAGTAATGAGTTTGTGTAAGGGGACTTACTAGGAATATCAAACCTGACTTCATTTAATGGTATCTGAAAACTTCAGTTACTGTCTTTCACATTAGTTCATAGAAATATATGTATTCATTTTGTTTCCTTTGACACTTATCTTTATATTGACATCTTTGTGTGCTTGTATAGGTATGAATTTAAATAAACAGCAACTAATTAATTACATCTAGTTTTCTCTTTATTTTTAGAATTATCAATCCAAGACTGGTATTATTTAAATGTAAAACGATGTGCAAATTTTGTAAAATTTATCAATGCTCATTTAACGAAGACAAGCCTATTTTATGAGTGAATATTGATATTACCATTGTAGATATTGTAGATATATTAATAAAACTGGTATTAATTAATTAATTATTACCATTAAATCCAGTGTAGATATTGTAGATATATTAATAAAACTGGTATTAATTAATTAATTGTTACCATTAAATCCAGTGTAGATATAGTGGATATATTAATAAAACTGCCATTAATTAATTAATTATCTACACTGGAGTTAATGGTAATAATTAATTAATTGATACCAGTTTTATTAATATATCTACAATATCTACACTGGATTTAATGGTAAATTGTAGATATATTAATAAAACTGCTATTAATTAATTAATTTTACCATTAACTCCAGTGTGAGCTTCTCTAATCTTATTTCACATCCATTCGACCTTATCTCCATATTAGGCACGTCAGAAGTTAAAATTAATATTTTTCTAAATTATATGTTAAAGTTATTTTAATTACTTGATTATTATTAAGTATTATTATGATTTCAACAGTGACTTTGATGAGTGAAATGCATTAAGTAAAATCTAGAACTGTTTTAATACGAAATAAAAAATAGTGAAATAAGAAAACCTAGCGAGAGTTATTTATGATATTTTCCTATTCCACTCTTGCACATTATTATTATTTAACCAGTTTCTGTTAATTGGATTTTCTGTTAATTCAAATTGGATTTTAAAGTAAACACATGTTGAAATATAGCACTAGTGAGCATTCTTTTGTCTGCCACGAAGAACATGTTCAACATCAGAGCTAACCGAATAGAACATCAACTAAAACTATTCATTGAAAATTGGTAATTATTCTTCAAAATATCATACTTAAAATATCTTGTTTTTTCTTATTATCTGATTTTTTTTAAATTTGTGACGTTTTTGCTTTAAGCCTACTTCAGGCAGTTAATAAGTTTAATCATCATGTTTCCCCTAACGAGCTCATAAGGTCAGCAAATCTTTTGTTATTGTATTCAATTACCATGGTGTTTAAGAGAAAATGTAACTTAAAGAATAGTTAAGTCAAGTTGTTATTGGTTTTACAAAACATATTATGGACTCCATCCACGGCTTACTATAAAAAAAAAAGAAGAGAAAAAATAATGCGAATTCAATAATTGTGTGATTATTTTCTTTCTAATGGTTCGTTGAAAGTAAATAATTATTACTTTCATTTCACTTTTTCAGTGGGAAAAGCTTGATATGTCCCCGGTTGAGCAGCGGAAGGTCCTATGTTCCATAACGTTTCATGTAGTTGCAGTCACGTGCGTTGTGTGGTCTTTGTACGTGCTCATTGATCGTACTGCAGAAGAGATGAGATCTGGAATACTAGATTGGCCGTTTTGGACAAAACTAATCGTTGTCACGATCAGTTTTACGGGAGGACTAGTCTTCATGTACGTCCAGTTTAAAATGTATGTTCAATTGTTTAATCGCTGGAGAAGTTTCAACCGTATCATTTATGTACAAAATGCCCCCGAGAAAGGAACACTCAGCACAGAGCTCCCCCTTAAGAATGAAGATGTAACGATCACTGTAGGTAAGGGAGTGTCCCCAACAGAAGAGTTCAACAGTTGTGCCTGTGGTAGCTTACATTCTTTAGATGTAAATGACTCAATTGATGCTCTACCAGATTCCGCCACTGTCCCTGGAAGTAACCTTTCAATATCTGAAGATGATTTTCTCCTAGCGACTGTTGTCAAAGAAATGTCACTAGGCAACGCTCGTGTTAAAGAATCAAAATGTTGAGCACCTCTGAGTTTCACTGTGTAGTAAACAAGACTCTATAAAGTTTCTGCAGCGCTTGGTTCATGACTCATTAACTAGTTTTCTTATTTTGATCTACGAAGCTTCAAAATATGCGTGTGTACAAACACTTACCAGTGCTTTAGAGAAAATCACGAAGTGCGTAGACCATGATAAATTGAGCTTATTTACCAGTGCACAGAAGCACTAGATTTTGTTTGGTTTTTTTTTTTGTTGTTGTTGTTGTTAAAAGCGAAATCAAAAACGTATTGCGTGGTCTGTTCACGGCGAGTTTTGTATTTATATTTTGATATTTCCAAAAGTAAGTAAATTATCATATGTAAATACTATATAGGGCAGGGCACGGTTTATTGGTTAGCGTGCCAGGCTGTGAATCCGAAGGTCCATGGTTCGCAAAAACGGCTCTACTCACTTTGTAGTCGTGAGTTCTTTATAAGAGAGGAGCTCAAATCTCAATTACAGTAGCTCAAAAGTTGGCGGTGGGGGCTGTTTACTAGTTACCTTCACTCTAGTTAATCAGTTCAAAATTAGGGACGTGTAGCGCAGATAACATTCACGTAGCTTTGCATGAACATCCGAACCAAAACAACAAAGAAGTAAGAAGCGCGCGTGATTAGTGCTGTATTTCTGATTATCTAGCTTGTCCCCCAGTGGCACAGCTGCATGTCTGCGGACAGCGCTAAAAACCGGGTTTCGATATTCGAGTTGGGCACAGCACAGATAACCCTTTGTGTAACTTTGTGCTTAACTTCAAATAAACAAATTACCCAGCTTATATTATCCTATTTTAAAAGATACAAAAAAAAAGAGGTATTTCAAGCCACTTTGGGAAAATACGTCGTATAACAATGTGCCACAACGAGTTTTCAGAATTATTTTGAAGCAAACTTTCGATTGTGGTCAACAATAATTTTCAAGCTGAACTGGATAATAACTTGAATGTTGACTGACTACTAGAATCTGATGTGTGAATGAGAAGCACAAAACACATATGCATCATTGAACCTTTTTTAACAAAACTAATATATCAAACTCGAAAATTATCCAATGGACCAGTTTTGTAAACACATTTTTTTAAATTATTTATATATAAAATTGTTGATGGGTCCATTACTTTTTGGTCCCAAATAACACACGAGCCACATACATAAAATGTAATCAAAAGCGTATCATCAATATTGCAACTAATCCTACTATTATAAGCGCCCCTACGTATTTTACCCAAATGTTTTTGTTATACTGATGTCGTAACGTTAATAGTTTGAGGGTTAAGAATAAAAATTAAATCACAAAGATTTTTAAACAAATTCAAAAGTGTTAATACAACATTAAAAACAAATCGAAAGTCAACGTTTATTCTAGAACTACAACAAACACAAAAGAGTCAGTTTGTGGTGGTTACAAATGTACACAACTTAAAACATCGACCAAATTTGATGACGAGGAACCCACTTTGAGACTAATAATGGCTGGAGACGGCTTGAATGGGTAATGAAGGAAAACTTTATTATAAGTTTAACATAACAGCAAATGTACAACGTTTCGACAAGGTTTTGTTATCAACCGGTGCAAAACCTTTTCGAAAAGCTTTTCAATTTCTTTTATTGTAAAATTATAATAAAGGTTTTCCTCATTTC
>NW_013667821.1:0-6015 GCF_000517525.1 Limulus polyphemus | reverse complement strand
ATCAGGTACAAAACCTTGTCGAAACGTTGTACATTTGCTGTTATGTTAAACTTATAATAAAGTTTTCCTTCATTACCCATTCAAGCCGTCTCCAGCCATTATCGACTAAATTTGTTTTTTTCGCTATGTATCGCTGGAGCTGAAACATAGAGAATCAGTTTGTTGACACAAAACAACAAACATGGATATATAAACATGCTTTAAAACTGGATTCGGATCAAGAATGAAAACATGCTCGCCAAGGGGCAGATCCAGAGGGGGACGATTTCTCCTCCTTAAAAGGCCAGGAAAAACAAAAATGTTAATTTCGGTGCTAAAATCGAGTGCTAGTAAATTTTCTTATTGTTCATTTAGCTGATTAAACGGATTTTTACTCTTCTTGGCTTTTTCAATATCTATTCCCATTCTGTGTCCAATTTCTGCTACCTAAATCCACCACAAGAAACTATGAAGCTATAAGTCTCTTAAGTATAAACAGCGACCTTCGAAGTGGAGCTATTATTTTAGATATGATGACCTAAAAATAACTAACGTTAATTTTTATTTTAGATCAAAATCGTGGTTTCTAATATTTTATATTAAAAGAGAAAGAGGTATGTTACATCACAATTTGTTTTCACTTTTATGACGTTATAAGTATAATTATAAAATAAAATTACCGTTGATTTGTTAAAATAAAATGGTTGTCATTAATGGTAGTATGTATTGCAAAATAAATTTTTCGGACTACTTAAGGAGATCCAGACCAAGCGGAACAAAACGGTTATTTTATACACCGCTGGATAACGTAGTGTTTATGGTGGCTGTTTTTTGATGCAATATGATGTAAGCAATGTAAGGTTTTCGGATGCAACCCTTGTAAATTTTTCTATTCGTTAATCGATTGACAAGACTAGACATTCTAGAACTCGTGGTCTCGCATCTTCAGTGTTTCAGTTCCTAATAACTCTTACTTAAGTAAAAGGAACATATTAACTGAGATGCAGATACGTCACGTTGGTTTGGTCGACAATGTTAGTATCCTAAATGATGTGTAGTTGACTTACATGAACTTTATCTAATTAGGTTTTTTCATGTTTATGTTATAACCTTGGTAATAAAACCACGTGAGCCTCCAATCGCAAGTGGTAGTGCCGAGATAAATAAGAATATGTCTAATACGATATGAAATTAAGAAATACATGGAAGAATGTTCAGAGTTCACGTAATTTAGCCTCCAGTCTCGGTTTATTTCTTAAGGCAAAATGTAAAGTAACGCTATCTATACGTATGGCAACTTTATATAACAAACCAAGGTAGGGGGCTAAAATACAAATGGATATCCAGAGGGAAGGGACCTGACTGTCTCAATTAGAATGTTCGATTCTGGTGACGAATTAAATATAATATTGATTGGTTTGGTCTCCTGTGATTTTGTCAACAATTTTTACCATAGCATAATAAAACATTTTGCAGTAAGATGTCCTATAACTAATGTTGCCTTAAGTTGTTACAAACAGCAGTAATAGCAATAGGCCTAATCCACAGATGACCAGTGAGATCAGCGAAACCAACCCCAACCTAATCTTTGCTTAATGTAAACCAATTATTGCATAATAACAAATATTATATTGTTAAAAATGAAAACTAATTATGCTGTACTTTGGTTTTCTTTTCAGTGGCAGCGAATTTCTTCCCAGCCTCCTTATTACACTGATTTCTGAACTATAGTTGAGTCTTGTCTTCTTCGTAACCTTATATAGGTTTCTGGGCCAATGACAATGTGATACATTATACAATACCTCATAAGGCCCGAGGATCATCAGGTGAGATTCAGGTGCCATACCCCCCCCCCCCCACGTGGCTAGTTGGTTTTTAGCCAAAGACTAACGTTGGGTCCCGCTGGTATGTCTTTTTTGTACCCAGTGTGTGCCAGGAAAGAGCAACACCAGAATTTTAGAGGTGAGAGGTTTGTGAAAAATGTCGTTGGAGCGACAGCAACAGTTGACACTTGGCTCTTTCGTGATTCCAAAGTCATGCAGGTTAACAGAATCTGGATTGGATGTTAACGTAATAGCAAATCCAGAGGTTAATGTTTCCTCACAGGAATCTGGCGTTTCTGGTGTACACGAGTGAGTAAACATCAGTGACTGCACCTGTTGCACTAAAAGTGAGGTTTCATGAAAACGATATTGGAAATTATTTCAATGCAATTAATTGAATCAGCTGGTGATCGTATTAAATGTGAAATACTTGAAAGGCCACAAGTACCACCAGTTGGTTACCAATTTCCATATTCTCTTCACTGAAAGAATGGAAAAGAAGAAAAACGTTGTAAGCTTTTCATTTACATAAGTTTCGTTGGCTGGTGTAATTTGATGCTAAGAAAAGTATTTTTCATGCAATTATTGCAATTATTTGTGTTTATCATCACACATGCTATTAGGGGTGAGAGATGAACTTGCCAAGTAGCCCTCCAAATGCTTGTCAGAAAGTCTGTAGTCATGTTTGCCAAACCTTTTGGCAAAGATGCTGACTTGATTTCGCATGATCCTTATGATTATCAATGGAATGCAGTAAAAGATGATAAAAAAATCCTCATTACCTATCACCCCCCCCCCGCCCCAATAAAACATACAAAACCAGATTAGTGAAACACTTAGTCGAGAATAAGGCAAGACTGAAGCCAGTTGTGGAATTGATCATATTACTTAGAAGGCAGACTATTCATTTGACAGGTGACACAGATGATGTCAACTTGAAAGTTGAAATATAATCTTGGAAACACCTACATTATTGCGTAAACAGCGATGGTGCCGTTTTGCAACAGCATTTAAATACCGTTGGCTCGAATGCCACATATATTAGTAAAACGATTCAATACCAATTGATATAATGTTGCATCAAAGAAATTACTCGAGTGATCGAGTGAAGGTGGCTAAATATTGTAGAATTATTCTCAATGAGACAATTGATCTGTTACATAAGTTTCAGGTAAGTATAGCCTTCTGCTACTGCAACGAAAGCGAAAGATAAAAAAAAGCTTTGTAGGGTTTGTCGACATTCATGGTATCAGATTGGATAGCGAATCTCCGAACCTTGAGCCTACTTTTAGTAGAAAAGCAGTTGGACAGTCATTCTGAAGTTCTTGGTTGACTTAGGATTGAACTTGCGTAATTGTGTTGGAATTGGAACCGACGGTTGTATTAGGAAGGTTTCACACTAATGCAGTGCAATAGCGGAAATACTTAAAGTAACTAAAAATGATTCCAAATGTCCCTGCTTTAACCATAGTCTATATTTTTACCTATCAAAGACTTCATCTGTTCAGAGCATCAGAAATGCTACAGTATTAATAAAAGAAGTTACTGCATGTTTTATTGCATCAGCAGAGCGAAATTAAATCCTAAGGAAAGTTGTTAAAGGTCAGCTTATTATAATGTGCAAGACACGATAGATTGAGCGACACAACTGTTTAATATAGTTTGTCTCAGAGTGTTTTTGAATCTGGATTCCATAACCAACTGGAACGAATCTCTGACTGCAACTAAAACCAAAACATTACTCTCTGCGGTTATGTTGCTCCACTGTTTGCTACATATCTTCTTTTTGAGTTTATCTCTAATTAGCCTGTTTCAGAAAACGACCCTAGATCTCAAGACTGCTGATAGCCTTGTGGCAGATCTTGGTGTTATTAACAAGTAACAGGCATTTCAGGCATTTCGTCGTAGGAAGTGAGCTTCTGACGCAAATCGATTTACCTATTCTAGTCCCAAGGATGGCTCAGAGGCAAACTCATCGAAATAGTCTCGCGTATTCGACCCCTAAAAAATGCTACAGACGTGCAATATTCAT
Source organism: Limulus polyphemus (assembly GCF_000517525.1). NCBI lineage: Eukaryota > Metazoa > Arthropoda > Merostomata > Xiphosura > Limulidae > Limulus > Limulus polyphemus. The sequence goes on along the minus strand of NW_013667821.1, from coordinate 2,181 downwards.
TCCAATTCTAGACTCAGCCATGAGTGACTTGGAAACGCGATTTTCCAAAGAAACTCTGGCTTCTTTCCTGCTTACCGTATTGCCACCTTTCAAGGTGATGGATGTTAGCTTAATTAAACTGGCTCAAATAGGTATGCCTCATTTCTTGGGTTGTTCCAATTTGCCCTTCTACCTATGGAAATGTGATTCTAGTGAAGAAAAGTTTGAAACACACAATGGCTTTAGAATAAAAAAAAGATGAAGGTCCAGTTTCTTCTTCGTTTGATGAAGTTTTTAAGATGTGTAGCTGAGACATATTTCTAAACTTTCACGCGCTACTTAGCATTCTTGTGTTACTTCCGGTCAGGGTGACCTCTGTTGAGCGAAGTTTTTCCTTTTTGCATCGTTTTTAAACGTGGCTTCGAACACATATGGGTCAAAACAGACTCACAGGTCTAGTCTTACTGCACGTGCACCGCAAGATCGAAATTAACACGGACAACTTCTTACAACGATTCACGGCAACTGGTAACAGAAACAATGGATTTGTCTTGTGAAGTTTTTCGTTTCTTTTAAATTAATAAAAGTGTATTATGACCTCAGCTATTGATATGAAGCACATTATTTTGCGAAGAAAATATTTTAATTGTGTTTTTGAGTACTTCAGGTTTTTGTGATGGGGGTCTCGGTTTTCTTCATAAATCGTCCCCCCCTCCACTAGACTCAAAGGCTGGATCCGCCCCTGTGTTGCCTTTTTACCAGTGGGGACGCTATAACACAACGTCACTCCCACAATTCGTTGGTAAAAGAGTAGCCCAAGAGTTTATGTTGATTAGCTGCCTTCCCTCTAGTCTATCATTTTAAAGTTAGTGGCGGCTAATGTAGATAGCCCTCGAGTAGCTTTGCCCGAAAATTCACAAACAAACCAACAGTCCGTATGAAAAATCCATTCTGAACAAGAGAGATTAAGAGTGCACCAACTACTTTTTTAGGAAAGTGAAATACCAAATTCCCCTAATGTGGAATTATTCATTATAAAGGTAAACCAAAGTAGTGAATTTTGCAAGTATGATGTTAGTTTTTATTTTCAGTTATGATTAATGTTTATTGTTCAATTTTCCAAATTAGCTCACAAAAATTACAAAGCATGTTTGCATAATGAAAAAAAAAAGAAGAAAACATTAGCACTTACTGAAGGTTGGTCTTCCTTCTACTGAAGTAATCTGGTCATTGTATTGTGATTCGTCTAGTTTCTGATCCTTCCTGATCTCTTAGTTATAAATAATTTTTATTTCACTTACAAGAATTTCGAATGTCATGTTTAATAAACAACTTCGTTGTTAAATAATTAAAAGAATTAATTAAAAATGAATCATTAACCACATAAAAGCATCGATTTTCTCTGAATGATATCGCTCTGTACTCATTTCTTTATTCAATTTTATGTTGTTGTTGTTTTTTTTTCAAACTTAATCGTTTATCAAAATTCCTATCAACCATATCAGCACATCAAAGTTTGTTACTCAATTCTTGTATGGTTCTACAATTACAAAGTAAATTAAAAGTCTATATTAGAGACATTTCTAGACCTGTAATATATTACTTACGTTCACATACCTATAAAACCTCTCTTTTTATACTGACGTGTTTTATATTTACTCACTCTTTTTCGTAAACTCGCTACACTGACTTACAATATTTTTACATTGACGCAGTTTTTCGCAGGCTTACCACATCAACATATTTTTACGTATGCTTACCCTTTAGCGAGCCCGCAGTTATTTTATGTTCTGTGTTTTTAATACAACAAACATCATCCTTATTTATCTGTCATTGTTTGCCACGCATTTACTTCAAAGAATATATAGCTTTTAAATCCACTAAAGACTTAAAACTATAGCAGCCAACGCCTTTTAAGTGGAATGGTGATATTATGAGTGTCCAAAATTTATCAATATTTATTTCTCAATGAGCTTCTGTCGGACCTGTGTCGCGCTGTCATATTGTATTCAAAATTACAATGTTTCTTCTAAACCATAAAATGCAGAAAATCTTTATGAAAGAAGAACAGTATATTTTATTTTAAAATAATAATAAAATTCTGCGTTATCAACAACAAACCGTATGGTTTACTAATATACTGAGATGATTACTGTGTTATCCACAACAAACCGTATGGTTTACTAATATACTGAGATGATT
>NW_013667820.1:187668-203074 GCF_000517525.1 Limulus polyphemus | reverse complement strand
CTCGTGATTCTTCTAGATAATAGTGTAGTCTTGTATATTTAAGACCGGCCACGAAGCGACGGGGAGGTAATGAGTAATTGAACTGCAGTCAGTGAATGTGTAATTGAACAAAGTATTGTTGGAGTCGAGCACCTACGTTGAGAATTATAGCGCGACTGTTGAAATTAAGTGTATCGCAAAGTTATATTCAGAAAAAATAAACTAAAGTTTCGTCGGAACGAATTTACGGAAAATCAGTTAACAAACGGAGACGTAACAGTATCTTAGATTTCATAAACATATTGAAAATCATTCTTACGGTACAAATTAAGGTAGAAAAGTGAAGGTATCATTGCCCTTGGAAGTCTTTTCTATGACACCAGAGTAACATTTTGGGAGTTCGCAATTTTCAAGTAAGATATGAAGCGTCTATAAAGTTTTATATGATAAATCGATCTAAATAATTCTATTTTGTTTAAAGTTGCCACCAAAATAAGACACATTTCTGTACGATCGACTCACAGTTTAAGGGTTAAAATTATTTATAAGATATGTAAAGATATTAGCTCCTTTACAATTATCATATAGTAACCATGTTTAGTCTTATTAAGTGCATTCTGTCGTCATGTATGTCGCTGTTCATTAAATTGAGTATATAAATAAAGCTTCGACCGCTTCTATATTTGTCGTATCCCAGCCTGCTTGATAAGCTTTGGCATTGCGCTAAATGCCTCATCGGCACTGGATATAACAGAAGTAGCGTAATCTAATGTTAAATATTCTTGTTTGCTTTCACTCATATATTCTTATAATTACATTGTTCCATGAACAATACATCTAAGACCGTACTTGAAGATACAAATTAGTGTTCAGTAAATAAGATGTACTCTGTCTAGTTAATGTTACTTGCATTAATAATATTTATTAGGGCATTTAATATATATCGTTTAATCAATTTCTATTATTATTCTTTTATTATAAAGATTATTTTGCATTGTTAGCTTAGTATATGTATTTAGAACTAATCTAAGCTTCTTAATCTAGCCGATCTCGTGAGAAATTGGTGGGTTGACAGACGAAAATATCGTTAGCAGCGAGGATACCAAACTGATGAAGCAATACATTCTGATATTTATAAGTAAGGACATTAGAAGACTTTATGTAATTAGCAACACACATTACAAGGATAATTTTTAGTTTTGTTCTGAATAGGTAGCTTGATCTGATCGGAAGTTAATATTAATTAAAATTATAATATTCTTATACCAATTTTTACATTAACAAAAGTCGTTTATTTCTCTTTCAGTTAGAACCTAAGCAAAAATGATGTCTGATACAGATAATTCAAGCCGGATTCTAGATATAGAAGAAGGTCTCCGTGACAAAAAACCCGAGGAGGTTAAAGAATTTTATGAAAACATGGGCAAGTAAATATGATGAGGTGAGTATATCAGACTATGAAAAACCTATTACTTTTACTATTCCTTTATTGTAACATACAAGGAAAATCTAAGGCTCTAACTGCAACATGCTGCTAATTGTGTCCAGCTGCTGGGATGTTATAACTGTGACTGTCAATCTCGCTAACAAATTGAAGGTATTGCTGATTGGTTGTTCTCCCTCTGGTCAGCACCTTTAAACTAGGGATTGGTCATGCTTGAACCTTAGAGGGTCTGTGATTTGACCGCTTAGGCCATGTGTCGCATGAGATATAGTTTAAGTTCAAAATTATAATACTGATATATTTATTAGGTAGCTTAGCAGGAACAAATAATTCAATCAAACTTCTTATTTGACATTTTGTTTTTCTTTCTTGGATAATTTAAATAGCCTAGCAACGCTATTACAATAACTCGTTGAGAATGTCTATTGATTATACTGTAAAATAACACAAACCAACACAGAAGTAACAAGGCCTTTGTTCAAGAGTTTCACAATATCTGTTTACTACAGTGTAAAATAACCCAGACCAATGTAAAAATAACAAGGAATTTGTTCGGCAGACGAACGGGGGAGATGAAATGACATGATGTTGCTGCCACCAGAACGTTTTATTGTTATCTTATCGTATGCTGCTGAAGGTCGGTAAGTAGATATATGTATTCTGGAGTAAAGGTTAAACAAACAGAAAACACTAGATCACATTACCTAGTCAAATTTGAACCTAATATTTCTGGCAAATATTACAACAGTACAATACAACCAAATTAAACACATTTGTATTCAAGACATATGAAAACCTGTAACAAATAGAAAACAAGAAACAAATGAAAGATCTCCCATGAAAAATAATTCAAACATTCACTAAGTGAGTTATATACTTAAAACATAGCTATGGTAACTTGTACCTTAAATTAGGTTATATTCTAAATGCTAACAAACTATAATGTGAAATAAAACAATTTCCTTCAGTACAAATTATTTATTTCGGATCTGTACATTGGCCGCGCGACATAAACCTACAGAATTATAATACGTTTCACTAAATAACGGGCTACAACATGTAGTATGCATGAGGATTATTTCTGTCACCAGATTATCTAAGAAAAATAAAAACACTGGTAAAATAGTTCACAGATTAACGAATCATTACAAAAACTTAACGACGTCTGAGTCTGTTATCCACATAGCCATAAGTAGTTATAATAAAGTATAAATTATAATAATCATATATATATACACCATACATATGATAAATAACGTTGATTCTGTATGAAGAAGATAGAATCTCAGCTGTGTGAAAACATGTCTACGAAGATTGTGCTGGCCCATCGTAAACTTTATATATATATATGTGTGGAATTTATGAACAGTCTCAACGGTATTTCCGTGTAGACGTTGAAAACGTTCACTTTAATGTGAACTTTGAGTAATAAAGCCCTCTACGTCTGTACAATAAAGATATAATACCCACCATTTCGGACGTTTTTTCAACCTCAAAGCTGCTATGCTCGTTCTGTTGCTCTTATCAATCTCCTGCTTGTCTTTCAGCCGGCTTAGGCTCGGCATGGCCAGGTGGTTAAGGAACTCGACTCGCAATCTAAGTGTCGAGTTTCGGAATCCCTGTCACACCAAACATGCTCGCCCTTTCAGCCGTGGGGGCGTTATAATGTGACGGTCAATCCCACTATTCGTTGGTAAAGCGCGAAATTCAAAATAAGCCAAACCAACCCCTTTGACATTTCTTTCAGAAATGACAACTGTCAAAAGCGCTCACTTCGGCAACGGTCTTTTTTGCGCTCAGTTAAATGACAAAGAACGGTAGTATCTAGGGGAAAACATCCCCGCAGTTACTTAATGAACCTAAGCGCTCTATTCTGCTGGATGCACCCATTGCATCGAAACCCAAACATTTTTTCAACAGTTCACTGTTGTTGGAATTTCTTCCTTAAAACAAAAGCAAAACAATGAACCTTATTGACATAACACATGGAATGACAAAAGACGGTCGTAAACGGCCCACTAAACAATCATATGGCATATACGCTATGATTCAAGGCTTTTGGTTGACTGCAATTTTTTTATTTATTCATCGCTATTTTTAAGAAATTACCTTTGGATTATTTGAACGGGCATATGGTAGTGTGTAATATTACCGTATGTTTTGACACATCATCATGTAAAAGTAAATGTCGTTTTTTAAGCCGGCTGAATTGTTTCTTTGTTTTTGAATTTCGCTCAAAGCTACGCGAGGGCTATCTGCGCTAGTCGTCCCTAATTTAGCAGTGTAAGACTAGAGGGAAGGCAGCTGGTCATCATCACTCACCGCCAACTCTTGGGCTACTCTAATGCTACACGAGGGCAGATAGCGTTAACCCTCTCTAATTTAGCAGTGAAATACTACAGGAAAGGCAGCTAGTTATCACCACTCACCGCCAACTTTTGAACTACTCTTTTACCAACGAATAGTGGGATTGACCGTCACTTTATAACGCTCTCACGGCTGAAAGTGCGATCATATTTGCTGGGACGGAGATTCGAACCAACGAATCGCAGATTGCTGGTCGAGCGCCATAACCACCTAGCCAATGTCAGGCCCGTGTCCTCGATGGAGGAAGTCCCATTTTTTTCTTGAAATTCCATCACAAAAAGAAGAATGTTTGTTCTTAATAAATTTTATTCTTAGATTTACAATTCAGCACACACGTCGGATGGATATTGATGTCGAAATAAAAAAATGGATAGTTTTTGCTGTAATATGCTCTTGAAAATAAAAATTTTGATGTATAGTTATTTTTGTGTAATTAACTGTTCAGGAGATACAGAGCGCGAAAGATACTTGCTTATATGTATATATAGATACTTATGTCAAACAATGTGCAATAAATAAGAAAATGAATTACCACGAAGACGCAACTGAAAGAGTTTTATGTGAACTGATGACACTTTGCGTTCACGATCTGTTCATCTGCACAGATTAACCCGAGCCAAACAGATGCAATCATGAAACGCACAACTGATTGTATCAAATCTACTTGTTAATTCATTAGAAATGATCACCTACCCCACCTTTCTTGTCGTTATGGACCAGTATTTTGGATAACTTATTTTTATGTGATTGGTCAAAAAATTGTTGTTCTTTTTTTGGCATATAGATGTATCGGACAATGTTTTATTGTTGCTAATACTGTATTCTCTATCATTTACATTGTTTTTACAAATGTAACCCTGAGGTGTATCTGTTGATTGCTAAGTCCGCAATTAGGTTGCTGAGCTAAGAAAGAAGTTTCTTCTTTGTCTACGAACAAACAAACATGTCTGTCAGATCAGTAGACTGAATGAATAAAAAGTTGTGGGAGATAACAGTGCTTAGCATGATACACCAATATACTGATTAGCATAGCGTGTGTGTGTGTCTTTTATTATAGCAAAGCCACATCGGTCTATCTGCTGTGCCCATCGAGAGAAATCGAATCGCTGATTTTAGCGTTGCAAATCCGAAGACTTACCGCTGTCCCACAGGGTACCACTGACTAGTAAGAATGCATGACGCAAAACCTACTGCTAAGCTAGAGTGCAAGGCACAGAAGATATTTCTTACTGAGAGTACAAGACAGAATATATTGCTTAACGAGAGTGCAAGGCACAGAAGATATTTCTTACTGAGAGTACAAGACAGAATATATTGCTTAACGAGAGTGCAAGGCACAGAAGATATTTCTTACTGAGAGTACAAGACAGAATATATTGCTTAACGAGAGTGCAAGACAAAGAATATATTGTTTAGCGAGAATACAAGAGAGAGAATATACAGCTTAAATAGAATACAAGACACAGCATATACAGCTAAACTAGAACACAAGAGAGAGCAGATACAGCTTAACTAGAATACAAGACACAGCATATACTGCTTAACGTTAAGCAGTATATGCTGTGTCTTGTATTCTAAAGAATACAAGACACAGCATATACTGCTTAACAAGAATACAAGACACAGCATATACTGCTTAACGAGAGTACAAACGTGGAATATACCGCCTAGTTTGCAGTTTAGTGAGAGTGCTTAGAGTAAAACTTAACTATCACGATGAAGAGTCAGTATAATGTAGAGTGATATACAGAACGAAACAAATCCCATCTTTCTTCGTCTGTTTGTTTTTCCAGAAATGATTATATTTACTTTCACTAAATGGATAAGAAGAATTTGTTTAGAAAAATAATACACGTGAATGGAGATATACAATTCTTGTGTTTTATTTAGTTTACGTTTCTGGCTTTCCCTTTGTAGAATGTCATTAAAGATTTAGATTTTATTGATTTTTTTCATTTGTCTGACGTGAATAATCCATTTAGCAGCTACTTTAAAAAATTTTTAAAGAAATTTATTAGTCAGTTATATTCTCATATTGCAAAATTGCTTTACGATAATTTCACTGGTGTTTTTGTAGGAAGTATCCCTCTTCAATTATAATGGACCCGAATTAATGGCTAGAGAATTTGCAAAATTGAATGTACCAAAAGATGTTAAAGTCATAGATATAGCAGCTGGAACAGGTGCTTTGGGAAAGGAGGTGAGGTTTTCATTACAATTTCTTGAATTAACACTCGCATGCATTACTAGGCTGTGCACAAACTCAGCCATATCTATAAGTTAAAGAAAACCACGTGAAAGCGATGGACTGTACGAAAAATATATACACACGCACTCACACAATCGTGTACGTAGAAAACTGTATGTAACTCTAACAGATAATAAATACTAAGAAAATGTGTTATAAATTATTTACAAATTCAGTACTAACAGAACTTTTATGTAAAGTTTAAAGTTTTTCCTTCAACATATCTTCATTTGTGCAACTATAAGCTGTGTTTCACGTTGTAGATAGGATAGTTTTTTTTTGTTTTGTTTGTTTGTTGTTGAATGTCGCACAAATCTGCTGGAGGATTATGTGTTAACAGCCCTTAATTTTGAAATAACAGAATAACGCGACGGCAACTACTCAACAATTCCCAATACAAGATTAAAGTTGCAAATAAATTACTTATTTTTGGTTAGATTTTCCTGACTATTGATTCTCAAGGTTAAAGTTTTACATTGTGTTGACAAAAAAACAGAAAAAGTGCTATCTACTTTGGGTTATGTGTCGCTATAAGAGTGACAGTCAACTCTCACTAGTTTGTCAGCCCAACAGTTAGCAGTAGGGGCTGACAACTAGCTGGCTTCCCTATAGTTTATTATGTAAAAATTGGGAACGATTATGTATGAAAGTTTTAAACATTTAAGTGATTGTAATGTTGTCCCATCGATATTCACCACGCACGTGGACTTTAGTCGTTTGTATATTAAAACGTGTTATTCAATGTGCACTGGCTGTTTATATACAATTTAATGTCTCTTCAATCTGTGAATACATGTAGGACAAACTATATGGAACTAAAGTGTAAAACAAACACTTTACGATGATGACATAAGTGTATAGTAATACAAACACAACTCAACAATGTTGGACTTGAATGATTTACTGATCTTTTGTATTGTAGCCTTGCTATATTTTCTAAAAAGTAGCATACCAGACAATGTTTGATATTGATACCAGCCGACATAACAATTATTAATGTTTGATATCTTCACTGTGATCTTTTATAACGATAAGGTTTTTAACTTTCTTTCAATTAGTTTGTTCTTCGTGGACTTTATTATATTTATATATAGTAATACTATGTAATTTAAACTAAGAATAGTAATTTTACAAATTTTTGCTGAAAGCTTTGGGTAACCTTATATCAGTTCATAAATAACGACAAAATAGAACATCAAGTTATTATAAACAAGCAAAAGTACCTGTCTCCAGTGACGCGAAAAGTTTAAGTTAATCTATCAATTTAAATTATTTTATGGACTGTAAAAACAAACTTAATTGTGTTGCACTGTTGGTTTCACTCAGAGTCAAAGATCTGAGCTACTTGTACCGTCCACACGAAAAGTAATTGTTCAGCATTTCAGTCATCCTAAGAGCCGCTCAACAATAACATACGGTAAATCTGAATTTGTATTATTTAACTTACGTCACATTTTAAAATGTGAATGATAGTGTGATTAATTGCTAATAATTTAGTGTAGAATATCCTGCTTGCCTAATAAATTTGGTATCAACATTATTCATTCCTGTTAACCCGTCATTTCAAAAGTGAATGTTGAGCTTTGCCTGTGTGCGCAGCTTTTCAAACGCAGCGCAGAAAGCGGCTGCCGTAAACGGGAGAAAACGAACGCACGGACAGAAACCACTGTAACCTTACATCAGTTCATATTAAACATTCAGTACTTGGTTGGTCGTCCTTGTACTCTAAGAATGTCCGAGGTTATTGATGTAATCCACCGTGATTTTATCCCAACTTGTCACTAGAAAGTGCTGCATCTCAACTACAGTAGCTGATTTAGGGTCGTGGTTGGTAATTTTCCGGATCAGTCCTGTCCAACAGTTCTCAATAAGATTTCAATCTGGAGACTTTGCTGGCCATGGCAATCTTGTAATGTCTTTCTAGTCGAGATAATCCTGAACAATACGTGCACTGTGGGTAGTGGAATTGTCATCCTGAAACACAAAGTTATTGCCAAATTTTGCACTAACGTATGACAGAAATATCGTCTCCATATAATGCCTGTAGGAGGAGCCATCGAAGTTTCCCTGGATGATATGAAAAGCAGTTTTTCTACCATGATGAATAGCTGCCCTTACGTGTACCGCGCCATCTCCTGTGGGTTCCCTGTAGGAAAGACAGTCTTCTCTCATCGGTTCTCCAGGCAAACGACGAACACGAATCTTACCATCAGCTTTAATAAACCGGAAACAAAAGTAATATAAAAAGATGACATGTTGCCAGTGTCCTAACTGTAAGATAGTATGTTATCTTGCCTAAGTATCACAGTGACGGCAATGAATTCTGGTTAATAATGGTTTGCAGATAGCCCTTATTGCAAAATAAACTTGGTTGATCAATCTTCTGTTTACTGTTTATCTGGATAACTTAGAATAAATGTGTTCATACCCTTCCTGTCGTAAGGTGTTGCAAGACTTCTTTCGACATTGACGTGTTAAACTGATCAAAACACGGTCATCTCGAGCAGTATTGTTTGGCGTCTACCAGTAAACTTTCCTGAAACAAGTTTCTTGTAGTCCAATGGCGTTTTAAGATTCTGGATACAGTACACTGGGGTAATGTTCTAGCAATGTCAATTTACTTCATACAATTTCTCGACATTCGAACAATTTGACGCCCTATAACTACTGGCACGTGACTAGGCATGACTCCATTCCAAATACAGAGAAATTGTCTGAGCAAAGCGTTGATCTGTTTCGAAAAAAAGATTACAACAAAAGCACACTCTTTTATACAAAACAGGTATGTATATGTGCTTTGACGAACAAATGATCTAAACAACTTATACAGACCTGAATAACAGCTTGTACATTTTCGTCGGATTATACGCTATCTTCTCTATTACTACTCGGGTATTTACTCAAAACTACTCTATGCATGTAGACAATAACATCAATATAGAACATTGTGCAAACATTTTGGCCAAGACTGTAAGGGCATAGAGATACTTAGCAATTTTGAACTTGAATGACTTACTTTAAGACTGACCTTTTGTATTATATTTTCTAAAAAGTAGTATACCAACTAAAGTAATAGTTTATTAATGTTAGTTATTGATATCAGCCGATGTAACAGTATATTAGTGTTTGATACCTTCACGTTTTTAAAAATATTTTTATTAGTTTGTTATTCGTATTTTACTATATGTATAGTAGTACTATGTCCTTTCTACTAAAATAAACAATTTTACATATTTCAGCTTAAAGCCTTAGGTTACACCTGCATTGATGCTTTAGATGGAAGTGAAGGTATGCTGGAAGCTGCAAGAAAGAAAAATATCTACAGGAATTTATTCCAGTTTCTTCTCGGTTGTGACAAAAAATCACCAATAACTTACGGTATGTCCCAAATACATTTTCTTTTTTTAATTATATAAGTAATAGATGAAAGACTCATAACGTTTTGAATAAAATTTTCATTTAATTTTGTCTGTAGCATTGTTTGTAATTAAGCACAAAGCTACACAATGGGCTATCTGTGCTCTGCGAAACCCGGATTCTAGCGTTGTAAGTCCGCAGACATACATAACGGTGAAGCTGTAAATCATAGGAGCGAAAATCTATTTTTTCCATCCAAGGATCATAAACAGAGTAGCTTTAACTGGGACACAATTGTAGCTCAATTTTCCAGTGATACCTTAACACACGATTACTTCTCACGTTTAATTAAGATTAATGCTGTGAACAATTGTATAAAACATATGCCTGTGCTCAACATAATTCCAGACGCAAGCAACATTTACACTTCTTTGAAAAGAACAATATCATGCTTACTTGTTCTAGTTTACTCAAATACACACTAACAAATTTCAAGATTTGTCTGGGGCACAGGGCTTTAATATTGACATAGATAGACGTCAGTGTAAGAAAAAACTTAAATGAAAAAATATAAAGAAGGAATGGGGCACCAATAAGTAAGGAAACAAGGTAGGAATGGTCGGATAACATTACAACACTTTGTGGTTTTTGACATGGTGCAACGTCATAGTGGGTGTGGCCATCGTTCCTACTATTCCTACTTCGTGTGCTTTTTGTAACTTGATAATTGTTTAAACTAAATGAAACGTGTATATAGCTAAATTTTTCTGTTGTTAACTTTGTTACAGCAACCAAGTACAGATACATGTATGTAATAAAATTATGACATTGGGGGACCAATCAGGGAAGTTCCACACAAATGATATGCCCTTACTGTTGCACCAGCAACAAGTATAACGTGAACATAGTACATAGGCATTTGTTGAGCCATCTCTCGTAAACCTTGGGATAAGCTGATCCTTCTTGTATGTTTCCTGATCCAGTTTTCATTGCATTGTCTTTGCCTTGTCAATAGTTAACACCGATGTTAGCACATCAGACTTTGGAATATTGCCAACTGGCACAAATTCGTGTTAGAAATTTAGGTTTAATATCTTTCAAGCCTCAAAAGGGTCTTTGGGGCTTGAAAGACAACCTGGGATGTCCTTTGAGAGAAATTGTGAAGGCCACACGAACTTGAATGAGAACCAGCCTCTTGTTGTTCGAGGTGCGTGAAGACATGGTAGGTGCTGTCTCAAGCTGAGAGAGAAAATCGTGAAGAAGCCATTCAGTTTTCGGTTAATTTCTTCTTTTAAATCACCAGTTATTGCTTCAATTCCATCTTGATAAATGTAATTGTCCTGGATTTTCAGTGAGGAATTGCAATATTGGAATGGAGTTTCCAGTGTGAATTATTCCAGGTCTAGTTACTGTTTGAATATTCTAATTAAAGTTGTTCATCCAGAAAACTATTAAGAGAACAGATGACTTTGACTTCGGATGAAATAGCAATAACAGACTTCGCTCTTGAAAATATTACAGACGTTCCGCTAAACAAGTTTCACTTTAACACACTTAATCATGCTTACAACAATTTCTTAAATGCAATGGGATGTCCATGAGCATACTTTCTCCAGTCATGCTGTGCAGGATAACTCTAACAAGTTCGTGTTTTGCAGTAAGAAACTTGCCACGTGTGTCACAATGAATTGAGTAAGAAATTTGCCACATGCGTCACAATGAATTATCAACTAAGATAATTGTTCACTCTTGGTATGTTTGGGAGGGTTTTAATAGATGCGTGAAAAATGATTGAACTCTTTGGGGGTTATTGTTCTTTGATAATGATCAGTATCCACTGTTGGTGGCCGTGGAACTGAAGTTGCTCTCTGTTCATGATACGAGGAAGCAGCATTCTTAATGATTTGATCGCCATCCGTTCTCAAAAGCTCTCTGTCTAATGCTCCGACAGATAATGATTCAGCACTGATTATAACTTGTGGTTTTCTACGATTAACTGTTACAAATGTAAATAAATCTCTGTATTTTCTTCTTTTTTAGCTGTTCTTGAGGCTATAGCGATATTGTCGATCTGAAACTCTGACATCCGAGACTTTATTCAAAATTTTCATTGAAACAGCTTGGTGTCTTTAAACCAAATTGTCTTCAATTATATGACAAACAGTCTGATGATGACAAAACCTTGTCGAAACGTTGTACATTTGCTGTTATTCTAAACTTATATTAAAGTTTTTCTTCATTACCAATTCAAGCCGTCTCCAGCCATTATTGGCCTTAAACCTAGTTTCATCTGACTGCTTATTGTCATCCTTATAATCCCTCCCATTCTGATAATCAGAGGTTCACTCGCTTCTGATGACTATACAATCCAGGTAGCACCTATTATGTTTACGAAACGTCATTGCAGTGAGATCCCCTAAATTAACGTTTGTGAGCATATCTTTGGCCTCACGCAGTTCTGCCGTTCTTTTCGCTGTGGCTTTAGCTGTTTTTTATGTAACACTAAAAGTTAAATATTTTTTTTCTCTTCACTTTAGTTACATATTTGTTACAGATTTCACGTGAAACAGGAAAAATAACACTCTAGATGACGAAGCACAAGGAATACCATCCTTGATATGACAATGTTAGCAACGTTCACCAGCATCTGCTTGTTTTTTATATTTTCTTATACTATTGAATTTTGTATACTTCTGTTAGCAGTGTCTATGCCAGACATGCTTTACAGGTCGATAGTTAGGGACTGGGATTGGTGCACACTTAACATAGTGACTTTCACCACCTATCAGCAGTTTTATGATATTTTTAAGAACTATGTTAAATTAATGCTTTGCGTAAGTAAATACAGATGTTTCTTTGACAATCTTACTGATAAAATTATTATTGTTTCACGATAAACGAAGCATTTAAAACTCTATAATTTTTACTTGACAACGTATTTGTAGAATACTTCCAACATATATTTCAACAAATGTGGGGAATATCCATAGGTGGTAACTTTGGTCCAAAAGTTGCTCATTTACATTTATTCGAACTTCGGGTTTCGTTCATAATAAAACTTAATAGGAAAGCCTATAACAAAGCTTTGCACATCAATCGTGTTTGTAGACACATTGGCAATACTGGTTTCCCTAATTTGCAAGATTAATTAACGCTGCCATACATGTTTATCCACTGACTTTGGAAAATATCTGTTCCATTAAAGCAATGAATAGTGCCTGGATTTATATATTAGCATTGTTAATCAGTCATTCAAGTTAAAAATTTTCAATACCACGTTATCTCAATAAAAAAAAATGTTTCGTTTCAAATTACAAATAAGTCAAATAAGATGTTATGCAATATTTAGTACTCACAACTTAATAGATACAATATTGTTACGACACCGATAGTCATGTGACGCTAGTAACACGTCATGAGCTTCTAGAACATTCATGTCCGTTCGTGAAGCCTCGAGTGTTTAGTAGATGTGCGGTATTCTTGTATATAACACCGCCAAGAAGTGACGGCAACAATCGGAATTGAATTGCAGACAGAGATAAAGGCGGACAATTGAGTCAAGCGCGTGAATCGTTCGTTGTGAATTATATAATTATAGCGTTTGTTTAAGTTATAGCGTGACTGTGGAAATTAAGAGTATTGCAAAGTTGTATTAAGAAAGAATAAATTAGTTTTATTTAAGAAAGGACTTGTATCGCTAAAGTTTCTTCGGAAAGAATTTTTACGGAAAATTAACAAACGAACACAGAGGCGTAACAATATAATATTTTTTAAAACGACAATATGGCGAGGACAAAGACAATAAACTAACTTTTTCACACAAGATTTTCCTATTGCATTTTGAACATGAGACTTAATTAATTTTACGGTAAATTCAACAGTCTTCTTGATCTCGATCATAAGATTAATCATATAACAAAATATCCCAATCTTTAACTGTTACGTATATAATATAATTTCTTAATCATATTTTAAGGTAATAATGAGCCACTTTAGTATGGCGACCACCGTTAATTTAAGCTGAAATTATAGTTAGTACAAGCTGCATAACAACTAATTTATATAATATTACATTTCTTTATTAATTTAGTTGCATTAGTTTATATTAACTAACGCTTAGTGAGGGACCTAGTGAACTGAATAATTAATTCAAAAATACAATAACAGCAACGTTTACAGTAGGCACGTTTTGATTTAAATGATTACAACGCTTTGACCAGTTGTATCGAGTCATCATTTAGGTTTTGTTTGTTTGTTTGTTTTGAATTTCGCGCAAAGCTACACGAGGGCTATCTGCGCTAGTCGTCCCTGATTTAGCAGTGTAAGACTAAAGGGAAGGCAGCTAGTCATCACCACCCACCACCTACTCTTGGGCTACTCTTTTACCAACGAATAGTGGGATTGGCCGTCACATTATAACGCCCCCACGGCTGAAAGGGCGAGCATGTTTGGTGTGACGGGAACTCGAATCCGCGACCCTCAGATTGCGAGTCGAGCGCCTTAACCACCTGGCCATGCCGGGCCCCATCATTTAGGTAAGGGTTACAGTCAAAAATACTCGACAAGGTTTAAGTACAAAAATTCATGCAAACTACCATTTTGCCTCAACTTTTATGCGATCAACAGAGAGAAGATGAATTTGGGATACATCTTCTACATGGATCAACTATTTGTACTTGTTTAGCTCTCAGGTGACACCCCACCTCCGTCTACCCCATTCTAAAACGTATTCTATGACATATACAAGGCTGTAACTATGACAACTACCCATTGTTGTCAAATGACGATGCTGTACCTAAAGCTAAAACCGAATGGGTGTTTATATGTAATATTTTTATGTTGAATACTTAATAATATAAAAATTAAATGTAAGTTTATTTGTGGACAAGTTTTTGGAGTCCGGGTCACTTTCGGGAATATTTTTTTTTTCTTCTGGAAACAACATTTCTCATCCATCGACTGTTCCCCAGAAATCGGGGTGTTTCGTCATCCTAATGTAAAACTAGTAATTATTTGACTTAAGCCAGTCAAACAATTTCCTGAACTAAGATTATTTTCGAAAGGCTCGAACGAATAAGTCGGTTTTAGGTTATATTGAGAAAGTAACCAATGTTGATATGAAATTGGTATTTAAAATATAAATAGATAGAATAGAAAATAATTTCAGTTCTCGGAAGTGAGTTATTACCTAATGATGACTCGATACTATAGGTCGAAACGTTGTAATTACTAAAAACAGAAACTGTTTACTGTAAAAGTTGCTGTTATTGCACTTTTTAATTAATTATTCAGTTCAGTAGGTTCCTCACTAAACTTTAGTTATTTAATAGAAATTAATGTAACTAAAGTTACACCTGTTATACAAGCCAGCCCGGTATCTTGATGTGGATACAATAAAACGAGTTATTCCAGAAGGTTTTGGTTGTTTTGATTAGACAAAAAAAAGAAGACGTTTGGCATTATTTTTTTTAGGTCTAGGTCGCTGGACCTGACCCGAGACCGTGAGAGCCAACATGAAGAAATGAACTTGTAAATGTATAGTAAAACAATATAACAATGAAACATTATTGAGATGTTCTAGATGTGGTTGTAAATGAGATGGCTCAAGTGTAGCGACTAAGTTAAACAGAGGATCCAAATTGAATGAGGGAAGAACTTTTTCGAAGATATTCAAATCGGTTTGACATACCAGCTGAATCAGAGATTTATCAATTGATTACTGCACTGACAGCGAAACACAAAAAACGGGTACAATAGTATGATTATCTTCAAAAGGGTGAATTGGAATCATATAGAAAAAAATTATTAGTTTCAATATTTTGTGAAACTAACGGCACAGTAAAGCCTCAAAATACAGTATTGAAGTTGAACCAGATTCACGATGTATTACAAGATGATTTCCCTAGCGATTCTTAAATGTAAAATGTCATATCTGAAATGAAGAGTAAATATAAGAAGGATGATATAATGTCTAGTATTGATACCACCATAGTATAATTCATATAGATTTC
>NW_013667820.1:182337-187149 GCF_000517525.1 Limulus polyphemus | reverse complement strand
GAAGAGTAAATATAAGAAGGATGATATAATGTCTAGTATTGATACCACCATAGTATAATTCATATAGATTTCATTATGTCATATTTCCATTAATATATATATTCGTCTTAGAAGTTCTGGCAGCTTCATTCATCGAAATCTATCGAAATAACCCTAAATTACCAGCTTCCAGAATGGCCCCCTTATTGACCATCTTAGGCTCAGTACTAAAAGATGCTGGGTTGGTTTGTTCGGCAGGTGTTAAACAATAAATTTAGTATTATATAAAATACTTCTTATGTAGCTTGTATTAACTATAATGGGTACCTAAATTAACGATGGTTGCCATACTAAAGTGATTAAGAAATTACGGTGTATACGTGATAGTTTTGAAAAGGTTGTGATATTCTGTTATATGCTTACTCTTATAAACGGGATCATAGTCTTTGTTAATAAGTTTTACTGTGATTGGAAATTGAATTTCGAATAAATATAAATGTGCAATGTTTGGATCAAAGTGATAAACCCATGTTGTCTGTGATAAACCCACTGATGTCCCATCTCCAACAAGGCCTAACACATAATTGTTGTTATATAGCTTCTGATATTTTATTGCCAATAAAGCCTAACACATAACTATTGTTATATAGCTTCTGATATTTTATTACCAATAAAGCCTAATATATAACTATTGTTATATAGCTTCTGATATTTTATTACCAGTAAAGCCTAACACATAACTATTGTTATATAGCTTCTGATAGTCTATTCCCAACAAAGCCTAACACATAACTATTGTTATGTAGCTTCTGATATTCTATTCCCAATAAAGTCTAACACATAACTATTGTTATATAGCTTGTGATATTCTATTCCCAATAAAGCCTAACACATAACTATTGTTATATAGCTTATGATACTATATTCCAATAAAGCCTAACACATAACTATTGTTACATAGCTTCTGATATTCTATTCCAATAAAGTCTAACACATAACTATTGTTATATAGCTTATGATATTCTATTCCCAATAAAGTCTAACACATAACTATTGTTATATAGCTTATGATACTATATTCCAATAAAGCCTAACACATAACTATTGTTATGTAGCTTATGATATTATATTCCCAATAAAGCCTGACAAAAGACGCTTGAAATATGATCTGTATTAGCCAGAACGCAAACCCACTCATTATACGCTTGTTTTCATAAAGAAAAACATGTCTATGCTAAAGTCTGAAATAATGAGAGGAATAAAACTAACTCAAACCCCGCCCTTTTCACCATATTCTTGAGAAATTTCTAAGTTTATTTTAGTTGGATAAAATTATTTCAAAGTACTAACTATAATAAAACGTAAAACTAGTTTATTCCAAAGATCTATCCCATTCATTCCGATAACTAGCACTTATCTACCATGTTTCGTGTACACCAAAACCTAAAGTAGCGACTACACTTACTATGAAATCGTACAAGTATCATGAAAGTTTAATCTCATCTTATGTTCTGTTTTCACCAGAACTTAAAGTTTTATGGGATAATTTTTAATACATATGAAATGTGTCATGTTTACTCAAATTTGTATTGATTTAGCCATTTCTTCCTGATTATATTTTTCTGATTGGACTCGTGCCATTTAGACATGTTTTAGAATTAATCGTAGATTAGTAAGTTTATAATTATTTTGCCAATCATTGTACTTCTCATAAATTTGTTGAATACTCCATAATTTGCATATCTGTAGGTACCTACGATATAGCTGTTTCTTGTGGAGGAATTGGTATAGGACATATTCCATACAGTGCATTTCATGACATTCTTACCATGGTAAAACAAGGTATGTTTTCCATTAGACTTTGTTGTGTTACCGATATGTTATATGCCGAAAGACATCAGTGATAATATAAATATTATTTGTGTTATTCTAAAGTGATGTCGAAAAAAAGTACTTCAAATCCCTTCAATAGAATTATTAATTCTAATTAGTAATATCTTAAAACTATGGACAATCCTTATTCAGTATTTTGAGACCTACAACATTACCTCTTAAATTAATACCTCTGAAAGTTTTAGGAATTGACTAGCATCTGATTTTGTTTAAGTATCAGAAACTTTTTATTAACAAAAAAACTTTGAAATAAAATATTTTTGTTGTACGAATATGTAGAAGTAAGAGTCATAGTTTATTATTTTATGCTGATTTCCACAACTAATCTAAGCCTAAATCAGATTGATCTGAGGTAGAGCTAGATAGTCACAGTATGCTAATAAAGCAACAATAAATTATTTCCCACCAGTGACTTCAGACGGTGAATGGTGGTTTTGTGTGTGTGTGATATATTGTAGACTTAGTACTTATATCTACTGTTATGTTTTAGTTTCTTTGTGTACCTCATTCCTTAGACGTGACATTTGCTAGCATAACTCAAATTTGGTAGCCAATGCCGCCGCATTATACAGATACCTCTGCTATACCTAAGATACAACTTACTCTTTTCATAATCATAGTTTGTATAATCTTTCGCTTTATTTATGTGTTTTGTCTTTAAACTTATTTCTTTGTGTTAAAACATCATCAAGGTAAGATAAATGCCGTGTTTACGCTGTCTTTTCTTTACATGTTAAAATTAACATAACCCTATTAAAGCCTTGTAGAAGTTCCTAGAGATAAACGACTGGGAGATGTTTATAATACAGCGAAAGGCTACTATATTCTTACTATAATAAATATCAATTCTTATCGTTATCATAAATCTGCTCAAGTTTTTTTCTTCTTCTTGCTCATAAAAAAAATTGTTCTTATTACTCCAAGCACGAAAAAAAAATGACTGTACATATATCCCTCTTTAAACATGTTTTGGGTAATGTTTTATAAGTGTCAACTTGGTAAGTTTCCGTTGTGCAATACATCTTTATAGGAGGCTTAGTCTGTTGGGCAACGATTAATCCCAAAGAGGAACAAGAGAAGGAAACATACAACAGTGTAATAACCGAGTTAAAGGACAGTGGGAAGTGGGAAGCTGTGCAAGATCCAGTTCGTGTAGAGGAGTTTTATAAAAATGAGTTAGCATTATTTTACGTAATGAAAAAACTGTAATCTTTGCAAAAAAAAAGATAAAAAATATTATCTTGCACTATGTGAAAAAATAACTAATATCATATATTATCAAAATTTCTGTATTAAATGTAGCAAATCTGTGGTATTAGAACTTACAGTGGAATAAAAGTTCTTTGTAAATCTAAGAGTGGTTGTAATTTTATTGCATTGTGATAAAATATCAAATTAAAAGCATGGAATTAACCTGGAGTAACTATACAAATCTATTTCATTTTATTTCTTTGAATATTTTTTGTTAAACCTGTTTCACTTACTTACGTAGTGTTTTAATACTTAGTTCTAAAAACTATTTTCCGTTGATGTTGTCGATACGGTAATAAGAGGCCAATATATGAAACCTTCCAAAGTTATTAAATAAAGTATTTTAGCTATTATTTCACATTAATTGTTTATTAGTTGCTTCAACAACATTACATTTTTTTAACTTAGCTATATTAATCTAACTGCAAAAGTTTTACAGTATCTGGTAGTTAGAATTTTTTTCGTTAGATCTAATACTAAAATAAAAACAAGACGCAACGAAAATATAATGTTTGTTATCTCTGACCTTTCTCAGATTTCATGAAATTCCCTCTTCATTTCAAGTCTAGCAAACTTGTTTTAACAAAAATCTCTTTAATACGCTAGAAAATTAAATCAAACAGAATTTGACCAGATACAGCATGATCATGTACATACAGGTTGTGCTACTATTCTGTTGGACTCGAACTTATAGCCGGAATTAGTCAAATACTAAATTTAATTAGTGAAATATGTATTTTAGTTATTTAGAATATTAGAAAGATTTAATATATAATATTGAATTACTTAAATACGAGAAACAACATTTACCAAAGTGATAGGCATGGTACATGAAGCTTTACATGAAACAGATCTGCTTTGATACTTAGTACTTTAGCTAATCAAGCCCACTCTCATCAAGATTTCTTCAGTTTAGGGTTGAAAACATCACTAGCAGCGAGAGTACCTAAACGATGACATAAGGTTGCAGAGTCTCATAAAGTTTTGTAGTTTATCTATCACTTTTAGTTAAAACTATTTTTTGTTAATTGTTTTGTAAATTTTTAGCAACTCTTTTGGTTGAGGTTATCATAGAAATGACCACATTGAATTCCCATTTCATACCCACACGACCTGTACTACAGATACGGATTTTTAATTAAATTAACAAACCTCATTGTAATACTACTGTTGACTTTATAAGCTTAAATGTTCTGTTTCTTACATAAACATATAGAGTGAAGCCAATCATAATATGTTTCAAATTATTATGAGAATATTAGAAGTTGAAACTTGAAAATACTGACAATTATACTAAAAGTAGAAGAATGGGTATTTATCTACAGATTGGGTCTTTAGAGTCATCCCTTAAAATGTGTGTATTCAGTACCTCAAACTGTAAGCTCAAAATACATCAAAAGTAAGTTGGAACAAAAACACTAAAGAGAAGGTGTCATGTCCATTTATAAATCAAAAGCAATGACCTATAGTGGTAATTAACTCTAAAAATATAGCCACCGTATTCACATACAGCTGCGTTTATAATTAAATCAGAGTGATTAGTGTATATGATAACTTCTGTGGTGAAATAATAAGAACGTGGCATGTTATAAAGTACTCGTTCAAATGTCTTTCAGGCATTCCATATTAAGTACGTAAAACAAAATTCTATACTAAGTATGTAAAATAAATATGTATTAAACCAGCTTT
>NW_013667820.1:180100-181856 GCF_000517525.1 Limulus polyphemus | reverse complement strand
AGAAACGTGGCGTCACTGTAGTCATGTGATCTCGATGACGCAACAATATTCAGAATGTGAGAATAGAAGTTAACCAGGTTAATATTAGCAAAGAATTATTCTAGTTTCTGTTCATCTTTAGGTAATAAAACAGGCATAAAAATAAAAGATCTTACAATAAGACCGTCGGAATTCTGTGTATTCTAAGAAGTTTGATATAGTAAAACACTTAGCAGCTTTTTAGACATTACATCTAAAAATAATAGTACATAAAAATACATAAGTTACGTTGCCCAAAATCTTTAGATTACATCTAACCTTATTAAAGTTATTTTTTACATACCTGTGGGTGGTAAGATATTGTATTCTTTAATCGTTCTACAGCTGTCAGTACATGCAGTTACTTTCATAAAAAGTTCAAAGTTCTCTGTGATGGTCGTTTATCTGGATTAATGGTCCCTCAAGGTAACAAGTTATATAGATCAAATGGTTTGCCACTTCAAGCACTATCTTTATTTTAATGAGTTGAAACTTTCTCTGCTTGGTTAAACAATAAACGGGAACATAAAATATCTATAACAATGTAGTTTTCAGATAATGTACAGATTAACAGCGAATTGTTCCCATTAAACATCCTTCACAAGAATTGGGTGAAGTTAAGAAGCAGTTTCGTTGAAAGACTGTGATTGCTTTTTGACGTAGAATACCACTTCCTCCCTAATTACTGAACACCAGTACTTAAAGAAAATACAACAAGTACACTAGTGCGTGTTCAGTACCCACTATAATGTAATACACTATTGCTGTTTAAAAAACATGTATTATTGTTCCAACATTTTTAAATTATCCTAATTTCACATTTGATACATGAAATTTATAAATGGTTACAAAGATAAAACTTTTAGACAAGATCATTGATGCACAAAGGTAACACCACATCAACTTTATAACAACGTTCATATTCAGTGTTGAACATCATTTTTAGAATAAATCAATATTTTATAAAATTTATTACCGATAGAAACAAAAGCAATCACTTTACCATGATACTCAGTTTTAGTGAAGATTGTTGCCATAGTCAAGTTAATATTTTTAAAAATGAGTTATTTTATTAGTAATGTTAATAAAGCTATATGTTTGAATATCACAAATTGATCACCATATATCAGGTTGATGTGTCAAATAACAAAATAAATCATTAATGTCTTTTATTACTCATCAGAATCTTTACCAACCTACCCCTAAATTGAAATTATTTTAGACAGGATTAAAGTAAATTAATCTATGAGACACTGGGCGTGGTCAAATACGTCAATCGAAAGGGATTGACCGCCTGAGTCCAAACCTGTAATTAGATCTCAAATCGGTCAAGAGATGGCAGAGCTATGATCTAAAAGTTTGTACTTGGAAAATTGGAAAAAAACTCAAAACCATTCTATGAGCTGCTATGTCACGGCTAAAAATGATAATTTTACCTTACCATTATAAGTTACAAGACTGATCTAAATTCTTTTGAAAAGATAATGTTACAACAGCGGAAGTCACGCAACGCTGGGAGCATGCGCGCTGGAGTTTCTCGAAGGATTATGAATTTTCCTCGCAACTCTAGTTTGTTCCAGGCGCCCTCTTTTTTAGTATATAAACCCGGCAAATAAAGCCATCGGAAAAGATAGAATTGCATAGTTGGATAGATATAGAGATAGATAATTGAGTCAAGCAAACAGTAAGCACCATAAGTAAAGTGTGTGAATCGCCGTGAATTATAGCGTGTGTTTAT
>NW_013667820.1:175585-179727 GCF_000517525.1 Limulus polyphemus | reverse complement strand
ATTACAAAGTTGTATCGAGAAAGTATAAACTAGTTTTATTTAAGAAAGGACTTGTATCGCTGAAGTTCCTTGGAAAGAATTTATACCGGAAATGAACAAACGAACAGAGACGTAACAATAATTCTCTACGCAGCTTCGTACTATTCGGTTGTGTTTTTGAATTTGAATACCCTTCAGACCAAATGATATGGGCACATGTTCATAAAATGGCATTCTTTGTGACTTATGTAGAATTATACACGGACTTTTCTCTACATTGTTGCTCGATGAAGGCCAGAAGCTCGCAAATAAGAGTATTTTAACGTAGAGAAAAACCCGTGTATAATTACACATATTAATTTACCTGCGTTATGAGTCTTAGAAACAATTCCTTGTGACTTTTGAATTCATAGTGTTGATTTTGGTTTACATAATACCCACGTTCAAATATAAAGTGGGGGAAAGAAACATTTTGTTCCATGTTGAGCCATCAGTACTGGTAAACAAAATATGCGAAATACTCTTTTCTGACTCTTAATTCGTGTGATTAAGAGATAAATATTTTTATCTATTTAATAACTCTCTGTATGCTAAATAAATTATGTTTTCTTTCACCATTGTTTTAATCGTTCAACGGTTAGAACGGAATCTGTTTACTGAACGTACATAACTGAAACTTTTGATCCTCAAACTTTGTTAACGAAATCGGGTTGATCTTCAACTTACTTATGAACTTGTAAGCTTACATGACATTGTTTTAAACTTAAATTATATTATAATTATATTTTGTAAAATGATGTTTCACGTTATAAACCTGACTGTGTACTTAAAGTTCTTTTCTGAAACCTTCTCAACAAAAGACTCGAGTTACACCACTTGTATCATTAATCCATTGTGACTTAATAATAATAATAATAAAATTTAAAGTAACCTTATAATAAAACAGAAATCAGATGACTCAAAGTAGAAGAGACGATCATATTAAACGGACAGTCAAAGCCTTAAAGATGAGAAACGACCTAACATAAGCAGAGAGACGTAACGCTGCTGCATCATTAACCATTCCAAGATGGCGACATCGTGACACGTTTTCGAAACCCTAGTGTCCTAACTAGTGCATTATGGAATATCTATGGTTTAGCTCATCACTATCAGCTGCACAGATGTAGATAAGAATTAGGCTTAAAAGTTGAGTTTAAGCAAGATACATTCAAGAGTGAAAGTGAGTAACTAGTTTTGATAAAACATGTGTTTGAATATATTGTAACTGCAATTATTTCGTTATATTAAATTTAATTAAAGCTTCCTTCTTTATGACACACTTCTGGCGCAGACTCTCCAACAACACTTATGAAGACTGACATTTATCAGTTAGGCATAAAAAAAAGTAACATAACTACGCTACTTAATCCGCTTCCCTCCCTTGATTCGTTTACTCTGGCTGCGTACAGCTCCTGTACACTAGTGAAACGAGAAAGTAGTAAGTATAGCCTTAGATGTTGTAGATTTAATTAGTTTTTCTAGACCAATATCTTCAGTCGTAGTAAAGACGAAAATTGTTGTTAAAAGTTTATATTTATGAACATTGTAGAATTTACTTATTCAGTAGCTGAACTGTTAAAATTTTACAGCATATGCTTGGGCGAGAGGTTTTTATTGGTTTCTCTTGTCAACGACGTTGGTTGCTTTAGTTTACATTTGTGCAAAGTATTTTAGAATCATGAACATGTCGAAAACCATTCTTACGGTACAAATCAAGGTGAAAAAGTGAAAATATCCTTGCTCTAGAGTGGCTTTTCATTACTTTTGCAAAGCAAGATTTCGAACCCTAAGTTTTTGCAAAATCTTATATGATAAATTGGTCTAGATAATGTTATCTTTTGTAAAGTTGTTACCAAAATATGGTAACTTCTTTATGGTCGCCTCATGGTTTTAGAGTTAAAATTAATTATAAATTATGTACAGATATCACCATTTTTATAATTGTCATAGAGTAGCCTTGTTCAGACTTATTACGTATATTTTGACGTTACAAAAGTTCAGTCTTAGTAGATGCATTTTGCTGACAACACATCGTACATGAAACTTCTTCGGTCTTATTAGATGCTTTTTACAGTTGTGTCGTTTTGCAAATAATCTTTTAAATCTTACTAGGTGAACTCGGGTGTCACAACATCATATGTTAATAAAATAAATATCTTCAGTCTTATTAGACGCATCTTGCAGTCGTGTAATCATGATGAAACTTGTTTAGACTTACTGGTTTCATTCTGAAGTCACAAAATGTGAGATCAACGTTTTGAGTAATAAATGAAGAACTTCTAACTAGTTTATATATACTGATAGAGTCATAATCTTCAAACGCATGGAATATAAAAATGCGAAATTAATGTCACAGATTTTTCCATCCGTTCTGCTTTTAAAACAGAAAGTTCTAATGCAAAAATTTACAATAAATGTTTCTATAGATAAATTGTTTCATAAAGACAACGACAGGGAACTAAAACCTCCCTTTAGCTATACTATAACTTATTATTGTTAAGCTTTGTCGAATCTTATTGTGTTTACATTATGGCTTTTACTTTATTACTTCCTGTTGTTCGTTCCATGTGTCTTGTTAAGTGGGAGAGGCTAGCCGAGGGGCTAGAATTATCGTACTCTAATTAAGTTTATACTATGATGAATATACTAAACATACACTGAGGTGTGTCTAACACAACTCTCCCACTGTAATACAGTGGGAGAGTTGTGTTAGACACACCTCAGTGTATGTTTAGTATATTCATCATAGTATAAACTTAATTAGAGTACGATAATTCTAGCTCCTCGGTACAGTGGGAGAGTTGTGTTAGACACACCTCAGTGTATGTTTAGTATATTCATCATAGTATAAACTTAATTAGAGTACGATAATTCTAGTTCCTCGATACAGTGGGAGAGTTGTGTTAGACACACCTCAGTGTATGTTTAGTATATTCATCATAGTATAAACTTAATTAGAGTACGATAATTCTAGCTCCTCGGTGGTTTACAGGTAAATCTGAGGACTGAATATTTGGTTTTGATACTCGCGGTAGACAGAGCACAGGTAGCATAGTTAATTGTGATTACCAATGACCAAAACCTATATTTTAAGTATTTATTGTACGATTCAGATATTCGTTTATTTTATTACTTATTCATTTGTATCTTCATAAGCATTACTTTTTGACTGTAGTATTTGTATTGTCCTGCTACTTGTTTCTATACCTAAACGGTAACATATATAATATAAATTTACTTCAGACGTCAAGAATTGCTGTAGCTACACTGTCGGAGTCGTTTATTGGTCTGTTTTTATTGGTTCCAATACGTTTTTAAGGAGGATTGTACAAATTTTTGATATGCACGGTTGTTTAATATAGTTCACACCATAACAGATGTTGTTCATGAAATTGAGTATTTGTTACACACGGTTGTTTGATCTAGTTCACATCATAACAGATGTTGTTCATGAAATTGAGTATTTGTTACACACGGTTGTTTAATCTAGTTCACACCATAACAGATGTTGTTCATGACATTGAGTACACAAATAAAGCTTCGACTGCTTTTATGTTTGTCGTATCCCAGCCTGCTTGATAAGCTTTGGTATTGCGCTAAAGGCTTCAACGGCACTGGATATGATAGAAGTAGCGTAATCTAGTGTTAAATATTATTGTTTGCTTTCACTCGTATGTCCTAATAATTACATTGTTCCATAAACAATAAATCTAAGACCTTACTTGAAAATATTATCTAGTGTTCAGTAAATAAGATATACTCTATCTAGTTAATGTTACTTTCATTAACACTGTTGGTTAGGATATTTAATATGTATGGCTTTATTAATGTTTATTATTATACTTTTATTATAGCGATTGTTTTGTATTTGTGTTTAACTTGTGTACTTGAGAATGATTGAACCAGGGATCGAAACGTCGATCCTATTCTAAAAACAAATCTTACTTACTATAAAAGGCTGTAACTTGTAATAAAGTATTCCTTTGCATAGTTAACTTAGTGTATGGATTTAGAAATAATCCAAGTCTTCTAAATCCTCGTGAGAAATTAATGGATTTACAGACAAAAATGTCATTAACAACGATGATATCCAACTGATGTTTGTTTGTTTTTGAATTTCG
>NW_013667820.1:151297-174585 GCF_000517525.1 Limulus polyphemus | reverse complement strand
ATTTTAATATTTATAAGTAAGGACATTAGAAAAGTATATTTAATTAACTATACTCATTAGTAGGACAGTTTTTAATTGTTTTTTTTCTTCTGAGTAGATAGTTTGGTCTAAATAGAAGTTAATATTAATTAACATTACAATATTACAATTATAGTAATTTTCAGATTAACAAAATTCGGTTTATTTCTCTTTCAGTTAGGACCTAAGTAAAAACTATGTCTGATACAGACAAGTCGAGACGGATTAAAGACCTAGATGCATTTTTGGAAGAAAGTCTTCGCGAAAAACAACCCGAGGAAGTTAAAGAATTTTATGAATCATGGGCAAATACGTATGACGAGGTGAGTAGTTCAGACTATGACAAACCTAATACCTTTACTATTCATTTGACGTAACACACAAGGAAAGTCCTAGGTTAGATCTGCAACATGCTGTTAATTGTGTTCAGCTGCTGGGGTGTTATAACTGTGACTGTCAATCTCGCTATACGGTTAAGAAATGGAAGGTATTGCTGACTGGTTATTCTTCCTCTGGCCAGTACCTTTAAACTAGGAATTGGTCATGCTTGAACCTTAGGGGTCTGTGATTTGACCGCTTAGACCATGTGTCGCATGAGATGTAGTTCAAGTTGAAAATAACAATACTGATAAATCACGTGTTATTCTTTATTAGGAAGCTTATAAACACAGAACTAATGATTCAGTCACACTTCTTACTCTGGCATTTTGTTCTTCTGTGTTGGTGGGTTTAGATAACTTAGCTATGCTTATATAATAACTCGTTTGATAATGTTAGCGGTTATACTGTAAAGTAACACATACCGACACAGAAGTAACAAGGCATTTGTTCTCGAGTTTCATGTCTGTCAATTACACGGTAAAGTAACACAGACCAATAGAGAAGTAAAAAGCGTACATGGGAGATGTTGCTGCCACCGAAAAAAATGATTATTATTTACTATATCTGTATATCTTATCGTATGCTGCTGAAGGTCGGTAAGTAGATATATGTATTCTAGAGTAAAGGTTAAACAAACAGAAAACACTAGATCACATTTATCTTTAAACCTAATATTTCTGGTAAATATTACAGTAGTACAATACAACCAAATTAAATATATTTGTATTGAAGACATACGTGGAAAACAGAAAACAAGAATCAAACGAAAGGATCCCAGCAAACTTGTAACGGTCTAAAGTAACAACTAGGGTTGAGCCAAAAAACGAATTTCTGATACTTTGAGAACCACAGAAATCTAAAGTGTGACTTTATCAAAACGTAGTAAAGAAATATGTGCCACGACTTGAAATTAACATTTATGAACAATACAAAATTACAATGTAAATATCAAGAGTAATACACATTTCAATCAACAAATAAATAAAGGTATCACAATAAAAAGAACAAGACAAGTGAAAAAAAACTAATTCCAAAATAACAATATTCCGCACTTAAACTACAAAATCACTAACAACATCCAGTAATGCTCAGCTATAAAACTGTTCAGCTATATCTGACGAGGTAACTTGTCACAGCTGAATGTAGGGCTTTTATTTCACTTTTGTGCAACATTAATTATATCTGTAATTCACCGCTAGCGGAAAGTGACGTCAGTTTCATAATACATGTAAAATACGCAAAATATACGTGATTATCTCGAAGGTGAGTTAGTATTTTAAACGAAACTAAAAATTCATAGATAAACTAAACGATAAAAGGAATAATATATTCTAAATATAAACTAAATTAAAACAGAATTCTCTATCTCAAAAACAAAAAACGCCAAACAGCTGAAAAAACTCCCACGATCAGAAGTTCGA
Organism: Limulus polyphemus; assembly: GCF_000517525.1. Taxonomy (NCBI): domain Eukaryota; kingdom Metazoa; phylum Arthropoda; class Merostomata; order Xiphosura; family Limulidae; genus Limulus; species Limulus polyphemus. The sequence continues at coordinate 172,765 of NW_013667820.1, read as the reverse complement.
ACATTCACTAAGTGAGTTATATACTTAAAGCATTGCTATGGTAACTTGTACCTTAAATTAGGTTATATTCTAAATGCTAACAAACCATAATGTGAAATAAAACAATTTCCTTCAATAAAAATTATTTATTACGGATCTGTACATTGGCCGCGCGACATAAACCTAAAGAATTATAATACGTTTCACTAAATAACGGGCTACAGCATGTAGTATGATGAGGATTATTTCTGTCACCAGATTATCTAAGAAAAATAAAAACACTGGTAAAATAGTTCACAGATTAACGAATCATTACAAAAACTTAACGACGTCTGAGTCTGTTATCCACATAGCTATAAGTAGTAATAATAAACTTTAAATTAGAATAATCATATATATACACACCATATATATGATAAATAACGTTGATTCTATGTGTAGAAGATAAAATCTCAGCTGTGTGAAAACATGTTTAAGAAGATTGTGCTGGCACATCGTAGATATTATATATATACGTCGGTATATAAATGTGTGGAATACATGAATTTCACAAAAACAACCTCAAGAGTATTTTCTTGTAGACGTTGTAATGAGAACCTTGTGTAAGCCCCCCCCCCCACGTTTCCACAATAAAGATATAGTACGTAATACCCACCATTCCGAAGATATTTCCAAGGTTAAAGTTTCATATAATATAATACACAACTCTAACAAGTGTAATAGACTTGTTCTGTTACCTTTATCAATCCCTTGCTCGACTGTCAGCCAGTTTACAAAACGACACTTACTATTACGAAGCCTTAAACACGTGGGGATTGACAATACATACGGTAATATTACACTTACTATGCTACTTCAACTGTAAAAAATATCTTACCAGTTTTTACCCGTATGCTAAATTTGTTGAAAATGGATTACTACGAAGACACAACAGAAAGTGTTTTGTGTGAACTGATGACACTTTGCATCCACGATCTGTTACTCTGCGCAGATTAACCCGAAAGAAACAGATGCAATCATGAAATGTACAACTAATTGTATCAAATCTACTTGCTAATTCATTAAACATGATCAACTCCCCCTCTCTCTTGAGGTACAAAACGTTTAAAGCCTTCATCCAAAACTGATAATAAAACATCACATATAAAGAAATTAAATGAAGCACAACTTATTGAACTCATTAGCACGAGATGTGTGTCCATCAAGTCTTCTTTCTTAATTAATTTTTTATCCAGACAATTTCAAGTTAATGAATGATCATTATGAATAAATCATGGGTGACAAATAGTAAATTACAATGAATCCTGAGGCAAAATAAGTAGTTTTTACTTTGATCACCTACAAAAACGGGAATTTCCAGCAGTTACATCCATTGATCAAGGTTGGTGAGAATAAGATAATAAATTGTTGATTAGATATTGGATCGATAATCACAAGAACAATTCTTATTTGGTTTCTCAGATGTGCCAGAACACAGCAATAGGTGTACAAGTACATTATACCTTACATACAGTAACAGGTGTAATACACCAAATCTCACATAACCAGCAAACAGCAACAGGTGTACAGTACATAATACCTCACATACAGTAATAGGCCTACAGGCATCTGACTGTCATCTGTTTCATAAGTTAATACAACTACTTTACACAATGTTTTTTTTTTTTTTTTGTAATGCTTGTTTCAACTATTCTTCTTTTCGTAAGTTTATAAAGATTCTAAATTTGTGGTAACTTAAATGTTTCCTGTTTATTTAGTCTAACTTATAACTGGTATAAGTTTACATTTGATGGCGACTGATATTTACTTTTATTTATTATAATTTTGCTTTCTTGTCGTGATCGACCAGTATTTTGGATAACTTATTTTTATGTGATTGATCAAAAAATTGTTGTTGTTTCTTGGCATATAGATGTATTGGACAGTGTTTTATTGTTGCTAATACTGTATTCACTATCGTTTACATTGTTTTTACAATGTAACCCTGAGGTGTATCTGCTGATTGCTACGTCCGCAATTAGGTTGCTGAGCTAAGAAAGAAGTTTCTTCTTTTTGTACAAACAAACAAACATGCCTGTCAGATCAGTAGACTGAATGAATAAAAAGTTGTGGGAGATAACAGTGCTTAGAATGATACACCAATATACTGATTAGCAAAAATGCATGACACAAAACATACTGCCAAGATAGAGTGCAAGGCACAGAATATACTGTTTAGCGAGAGTACAAGTCATACAATCTGCAGTTTAGTGAGAGTGCTCAGAGTAAAACTTAACTATCACGATGAAGAGTCAGTATAATGTAGAGTGATATACAAATCGAAACAAAATCAGTCTTCTTTTCGTTTCTTTTTATTTTCAAAAATGAATATACTTGCTTTTAGTAAACGGATAAGAAGAATTTGGTAAGAAAACTAATACACATGAGTGAAAATATACACTTATTACACATGAGTGAAAATATACACTTATTACACATGAGTGAAAACATACACTTATTACACATGAATGAAAATATACACTTATTACACATAAGTAAAAATATACACTTATTACACATGAGTGAAAATATACACTTATTACACATGAATGAAAATATACACTTATTACACATAAGTGAAAATATACACTTATTACACATGAGTGAAAACATACACTTATTACACATGAATGAAAATATACACTTATTACACATAAGTGAAAATATACACTTATTACACATGAGTGAAAATATACACTTATTACACATGAGTGAAAATATACACTTATTACACATGAGTGAAAATATACACTTATTACACATGAGTGAAAATATACACTTATTATACTTCATTTGTTTTAGATACTTTTAGTTTCAATGAAGATTTAGATTTAGTATTGACTTTTCATTTATCTCTGGTGAACAAACCATTTAGCAACTACCTTTAAATACCCATAAACATTTATTAATCGTTAATTTTACTGGTGTTTTTTAGGAAGTATCCCTCTTCAATTATAATGGACCAAAGTTAATGGCTAAAGAATTTGCAAAGTTGAATGTACCAAAAAATGTTGAAGTCATAGATATAGCAGCTGGAACAGGTGCTTTGGGCGAGGAGGTGAGGTTTTCAATAGAATTTCTCGAATTAACATTTGCATGCATCAGTAAGACAAGTAACGAATTTATTTTCAGATTTAATCTTTGAAGATAAGCTAAAGCGAAATTAATTTTTAAAAAGCTGATGCCTAACCGTAGTTAAGTTCAGATATTTTTTTGGAGAACCAAAGTGTTATTCATCAACTTCTAAAATAATTATTGTATTCTGTTTATTTATTGAGTATAAAAATTAGTAGGTAAAGATGATTAACTTATAATTAACTAGAAAGGTATCCAGCGACGATGTACTTAAAATGTTGAGGATATTGAACGCCTACTTTCAGCAACTTAAGCACACCAAATTTGATCTGTTTGAACGATATATTTATATATAATATTTATATATAATAATAATCATTGTTTACTATAATAAAAAATTGGTTCATTATACCCAGGGCTAACGTAAGTCACAAAACGTATTGCAATTTGGGCTGAGAAAATTTTTAATATGAAGTGTTTCTTAGACATCATACACCTTTCTCAGGTTATGACCTAAATATGTATATACCTCTGAACTCTCAGTTCCGATATCATATTGTAAAATATACTTCAATAATCGATAATTCTACCATCCAAGTTTCTGTATAGTACAATATGGTTTTCATATATGTTTTACAATTTCGAATGACTGTGTTTGGTTTAATTATTGGTACTGATTGAAATGTTTTGAAACAGTCACATTCAGACGAGAAGTTTTCTTTCTACATTGTCGTAACTACGTGCGAAATACTGGATTATACCGAGGAAATTAATTCTGTGTTTAAAAATATAGTTGATTGAAGTTAGCGATATAATATTATTAGAAACTGATAATTGTTTATCTGGAATCCCGTTATGAATTCTCATATTTGTTTAGAACAGCAGAATTTAACATTTTTGGAAAGTCGAGTCTACAATATTAGCAAGGTGAATTTATTATACGGAATAATATTACTCTATAATAAAGCAGAATGTCATGGACCATAGGTTAGGGCGCTCGATTCGTAATCTGAGGGCCACGGGGTCGAAATCCATCGCAGGACATTATCGCTTTCTCCCCGCCTGGGGACGTCATAATGTGATGATCAATACTACTGCTCGTTGATAAAGGTTAACCCAAGAGCTGGCGGCGTGTATGATGTTGCCTAACTACCTTTCCGCTAGTCGTCACTTGAAAATAAGAATAGCTTGTGCACAAACAACAAACAATCGTTCCTAGAATATTCAAGAGAGCTTATAGTTGCACAAATAAAGATATATTGAGGGGGTATTTTGAAAATTTACATAAAAGTTCTGTTCGTACAGAGTTTGCAAGTCTTAACATTTTTTACTTGGTATTTATAATTATCTACAGTTTTCTACGTACATGGTTGTGTTTGTGCATGTATACATATATAGATATGTATATATATTTTCTATTGCCTATCACTTTTGCAAGTTTTTTTTATTTTTATTTATACAGCTGAGGGTTGGGTTGTGGTTAGATTAGCCGCACTACAAGTCTCAGGGTTCATGGTTCACATCTTCTTGAGCAAACAAAAATTTAATTAAAAACGTGCTCCGTACTTTGGGTTATGTGTCGCTATAAGAGTGACCGTCAAACCTCACTAGTTTGTCAGGCAAATGTAGCCCAAGATTTGGCAGTAGGGGCTGTTAACTAGCTGCATTCCCTCTAGTCTATCAGGTCAAAATTGGGAACGACTATGTATGAAAGTTTTAAACATTTAAACGATTGTATTGTTGTCCCATCGATATTCACCACGTGCGTGGACTATGGTCGTTTGTATATAAAAGCGTGTTATTTAATGTGCACTGGCTGTTTATATACAGTTTAATGGCTCTTACATGTAGGACAAACTATATGGAACTAAAGTGTAAAACAAACACTTTAAGATAATGACATAAGTGTATAGTAATACAAACACAACTTAGCATTGTTGGACTTGAATTATTTACTTTAAGCCCTACTATGTTTTATACAAAGTAGCATACTAGACAATGTTTGATATTGATACAATCCGATATAACACTTATTAATGTATAATATCGACACCAGCCAACGTAGCAGTTATTAATGGCTAATATCGATACCAGCCGATGTAACAAGTATTGATAACTGACATCAATACCAGCAGCCAATGTAACAGTTTATTAATGTTTGATATCGTCACTGTGCTCTTTTATGAGAATTAGGTTTTTAACTTTCTTTCAGTTAGTTTGTTCTTCATGGTTTTGTTGTGCTTTACTATATATATATATATAGTACTATGTAATTTATGCTGAAAAATAAACAATTTTACAAATTTCAGCTTAAAGCCTTAGGTTACACCTGCATTGATGCTTTAGATGGAACTAAAGGTATGCTGGAAGTTGCAAGAAAGAAAAATATCTACAGGAATTTATTTCAGTTCCTTTTCGGTTGTGACGACAAATCACCAATAACTAACGGTATGTCCTCACTACATTTTTTAAACTATTTAGGTAATATATGGCTCATAACGTTTTGAATAAGAAATGTTAATATATATTTATCTCTATCAATAAATTAACATCAATATATAATAAACCAACAAAGCAGACGAATCTACTGTTGCACATATGCCTTACTCACATGGCTTGTGGACAATGAAATTACCCTGCTGAAGGTGAGTGCTAGAAAGTTGGACATAACAATGAAACTATTTTATCTAAGAACAAGAAGACTTCCCTCAAGAATTAGGAAAACCTGAACATTTACACACGTGAATTTCTGGTCTAACAGACCTAAAACGAATAAGCATAGTTTATTCAGAGCTTCACTGTTTACAAACCATGGATTGAGAAAATGGATTTTCGAATCCATAATTTCACCTTCACTGCTGAGAAAATGTTTTTCGGTTTAAATACTTAATAATGTTAAGGTGCTAAAGGAACACACGATTTATTCTAACTTTTAGTTAATGGTACATAAAATATGATGAGCTTATTTTGTAAACCAAATCTGGGAACACTTGTATAAAAACATGTACCTATACTAACCATAATTCCAGACGTAAGCAACATTTATGTTCCTTTGACAATAAGGACGCCATTTTCTCCTGTTAACAGTTTTCTCAAATACACAACGAATCTCATGCTGTAGCATGGAAATATTGAAGACTAATTCTTAGACCATAATTTACTATTTGGCTCACGCGTTAATAGTGCACCATAATTTCCTTAAGGGAATAGAAATGGACCAGACGGAAATGCGATAGGAAAAAACTTGTGTGGAAAATTGAGTTTATTGCCTCTGCCCTCGCTATATTGTCGTTTTGAAAAATATATATATTGTTTCTATTATGTTGTGAGTACTAAATATTGCATAACATCTTATTTGACTGATTTTTAATTTGAAACGAAACATTTTTTATTGACATAACGTTGTATTGAGAATTTTGAACTGTAATGACTGATTAACAATGCTAATATATAAATCCAGGCACTATTCATTGCTTTAATGGAACAGATATTTTCCAAAGTCAGTGGATAAATGTGTATGGCAGCGTTAATTAACCTTGATAATTAGGTAACCCAATATTGCCAATGTGTCTACAAACACGATTGATGTTCAAAGCTTTGTTATAGGCTTTCCTATTAAGTTTTATTATGAACGAAACCCGAAGTTCGAATAAATGTAAATGTGCAACTTTTGGACCAAAGTTACCACCTATGGATATTTCCCACATTTGTTGAAATATATGTTGGAAGTATTCTACAAATACGTTGTCAAGTAAAAATTGTAGGGTTTTAAATGATTCTGTATTGACTTACCCAAAGCATTAATTTAACATTGTTCTTAAAAATATCATAAAACTGCTGATTAAAGATTCTTCTTTAATCTTATCAAAAGAAACACTATTTTAAGTATACCTAAACTCAAAAGTCTCTATTGTTATATCTCAATATCATTATACATTCAATAGATTAACGATAAAATATCATTATACATTCAATAGATTAACGATAATTATGAATATCAGTTCTTTTTTTGATAATACAGAAGATGAGTACGTTATATTTCAACAATTTCGGAAAACCGATTTCGTCGTTACAGTTCATATCATCACACCCAATTATGCTCTGTTTGACGTCCGCGCATCTTTACATTAATCCTACAGCTTATTTTTAATTGCAAAAGGCTCCGGCTATCATGTCCAAAGTGCGCTACTTCTCCCTGCTTGCTTTCCCTAATCTAGCTAACGTACGAGAATGTATATTCTCCAGTGCCCATTTCAACAATCCGATCGCACAAAAATCCATAGGAGACTTGATCAGTATGTCTTCGTATGGAATAGCATGAAAACTTCTATCAGCTGATTGATATATGCAGTTGTTGAACCTAAAGTATCATGTCAGTCAACCCATACCCCGTTGACTTCGTTTCCAGACGTAGATCCTTCTTAAATATGTTGCTTACTGTCGCCTGGAGCAATTTACGGCTTTTGCCACTGACCTTTGTGTTCATAAACTCTCACCTATCACAAGAGGCCACATTTTGCTAACCATGGCTAGGGTAAACTTGTTGCAGGTTTCTTTATGGATGGTCCTGGTGCCCAAAGTAGATTCATATTCCTTTTTTTGGGTGCTCATATTTTGAGTCGTAACAATGTCAAAATGTAGTTCTGATAAATACAAGTTCACTGTGACTTTATGTAGGCTACAGTTCTCACGTGTCTTGCTTATTTGCATATTAAAAATCATCTTAACATACGGTATTCAACGTTTATGTTACAATTTTTGTTTAACTGCTTTGTAATGTACTTCAGAACTTTGAATATAATTGAATTGACAACAGCTCAGTTGTAGCATTTGTAGAACTAATCATAAACCTGCAATTTTATGTAATGTTTTATGTAGTTGTGGAATCCAAAATCATTTACGTATTATATTCTAAGAATATTCAGATTCTACACCAAAGTATGATACAACTGTAGTATGTTTTCAAATACTACGCCACAGTCTGATACAAGTGTAACATGTTTTCAAATTCTACGCCAATGTCTGATACAACTGTAACATGTTTTCAAATTCCACGCCAAAGTCTGATACAACTGTAATACGTTTATTTATGATACTTTCTTTGCTGTTTTTTACGTGTTGACACACCTCGTTATTTGAAGGTTTTAGTGTTTCTAGATGAAACGTGGATAATATTGGAAGTGGCGGTGTGGTAAGGATCGTCTGGAATACGATTACTGATGTCCTATCTCCAGCAATGCCTAACAACTAAAGGTTGTCAGTGACAAAGATACTGATATTATATCTCCAACAAAGCCTGACAAATAGAAACTAAAGGTTGTATGTGATATTGCTACTGATATTCTATTTAACCTGCGAATAACAGTTTGTAATGTCGTATGAAGAGCTTAAACACATGCATAACATACTTATTTAAATTCAGTCTTCCTCACCTCTGTAGTATATAAAGAAGATGTATAAGGACATTAGCTAATAAAAATAACACAAATAATAATTATAAACAAGTCTTATTGTACAATAGAGACAGTTACATTCTAAACCAAGAGTTAAACAAACATCTAGAATTAACTTTTCATTTACACTACAACGTTATAACGTGGTTCCAATAAACCAGTTCAGTTAACTAGTAAATCATCTTCATACAAACTTTGGCCTGCCTTGATTAGCCTGCTCTATTCTGAATCCGAAGGCCCATGGTTTGCGTCCCGCTATACGAGTGTCAGTTAAATCCCACTATTCGCTGAGACATGAAAGACTCAAGAGTAAGCTGTAAATGCGTTACTTAGTAGCCTTCCTTCCAATCTATTATAATTAGGGACGGATATACGCAGATAGCCCATGTGTAGCTTTGCTTTAAAAATCTGTTCTTCTACATTTATATGCTTAAGAAGTTCTAAGTGTTCTATAAAGAGGAGTAACTGAGGTAAAATATACACTAAGTTCATTATTAAAAACTAAGATTTAAAGTAAAAGTTTTCAGGCAGCTTCTTTTTCTATTTAAAGTTTGTTAAATCTACTACTGACGCTATTTCTAATTTGTATTACGTTTATTTTACACTTATAAAATTCATGACCTGCCTATATTTTTTGTTGTTGTTCGAATTTACTGCTTATTTATTTCCGATGTTTACATAAATTATGTATTCATATTTTACATATATTATATGATCTAGTCATTTACTGCTTTTATAAATCGTAGCGTCTATATCTATGTTCAAAACGAACTCCTAATGTATGCGTTCTCAAGTTGCTCAACAAATCAATGAAAGACACAACAATTCTACTAGAATAAGAAAAAAACAAACCTGTCAATCATCCTTAGTAATAAATGGATACACGACATTGTGTGTTAACTTCTCTGGTTAAGCTTTTACGCTTGAAAATGAAAGTGATATAATGCAAAACCAAAACTCGGGGTAGTTAAATAATCACATTCGTTGAAGTTACAATCAGTTAGTTTGACATTAATAAATAATATTTAGGGATTCTTATTTAAAGTTACATAAAGTAGAAGCTTTCTTCTTATGTGTTTCGGAGCTGTGGGAAAATAAAACTGGATGTCTCGCTTTTAACCTGAGGTTTTAACACTGTTTTGTGAAATATGTGGCCATTTCAAATTTCTGTTGCACGATATCAATTCTAATAGCCAGGATGGCAGACAAAAACATCATAAAACCTTATAATATTTGTTGTAGCTTTCCACAGCTCTTCCCTGAACATCGGGAATTGTGTTGGTGTCTGCAGCAAATAAATAAATAAACTCCTGATAAATAATCCTTTAAAACTGCATATTTAGCTCCTCCAGGAATTGTATTCGTTTATATTATAATCTGAGTAAATGATACCAACTAGAAGCAACACTCCAGAATAGTGCACTAATCTACTCCTATTCTGGAGATTAAGGAGCAGAGGACGCGTGAAATGTAACCTGTCTTAGCCAGAACGTAAAACCACTCATTGTAGACTTGTTTTCAGAAGGATAAGCATGTCTAATAAACTCTGACATAATTAGACGAATAAGACTAACCCAAAAACACAGTCCTTGTTACCATATTATAGAGACACTTCTAATTTTAAATCAATCTGACAAAAAATTACTCAAGAATTATTATAATAAAACATAATTTCAAAGAACTAAATATAATAAAACATAAAATTAGTTTATTCCAAACATCTATCCCATTCGTTTCTATGACTGGCAATTATCTACCATGCTTCGAGCACACCAAAACCTAAATTAACTACTACACTTACGACTAAGGAATGAAATCCCACAAGTATCACCAAACTGTAACTTGATATTATTTTTGTACGATAATCTCTTCAAGTATTATGTCATAATTTGTAATCCATATCGTTAATACCTGAAAATAATGACGTAATGTTTATTTATATTTGTATCGATTTAATCATTTCTTCCTGATTTTGTTTTTCTGGTTGAAATCATGCCGATTAGACTTGTTTCTGAGTAAATTGTAGATGCATAGATTTTATAATTATTTTTAATTACCATTTCATGACACTGTAGGTACTTACGACTTAGCTGTTTCATGTGGAGGAATTGGTCCAGGACATATTCCATACAGTGCTTTTCATGACATTCTAGCCATGGTAAAACAAGGTATGTTTTCCATTAGACATTCTATACACACAGAAAGGCATTAGTGATAATATACATATTATTTCTATCATTCAAGAGGTATTTCACATTCCTTCAATAGAAGGAATAAAACGTTCTTCAATGATGATGTAAAGTACTTATGAATGTCGTGAAGCACGGTAAACATAATACACAGAATCTGATTTATTGTCCTACTTATGAACATATTGTTACAGTTTTAATACTAACTATGGATAATTCTTATTCAGTATGTTGACACATACAACACTACCTCTTTAACGATTATCTTTGAAAGTTTTAGGAATTGATTAGCATATGAATTTATTTCACTATCAGAATTTTTTGACAAAAGAGCTTTAGAATATAACATTTTTGTATCATGAATACAGAGGCGTAAGAGCCATAATTTATAGTAAGTCCGCAGACATACCGCTGTGCCACTGGGGGGCCACAACTAAGCTAAGCCTAAGTCATATTGATCTGACGTAGCGCTAGTTAGTTCTAGTATTATACTAATAAAAACAACTTCTTTCCCACCAATTATTTAAGGCCTGACATGGCCTGGTAGTTAAGGCGTGCGATTCGCAGTCTGAGATTGCGGGTTCGAATTCCCGTCATCGAATATGCTCGACCTTTCAGTCGTCGGAGCGTTATAATGTGACGGTCAATTCTACTTTTCGTTAATAAAAGTGTAGCCCGACATTTAGCGGTGGGTGATGTTGACTAGCTGCCTTCCCTGTAATCTATCACTGTTAAATTAGGGACGGCTAGCACAGATAGCCCTCGTGTATCTTGGTACGAATTTCAAAATAAACCAAACCAATCACTTCAGATCGTGAATAGTGGTTTTTAATGCGGTATATTGTAGGCTTAGTACCTATATCTGTTGTTAATTATTAATTTCTTTGTTTGCCTCCTTCTTTACACGTAAAATTTGCTAATATAGCTTAAATTTAAGAACCAGTGTATCATCACAGCCGTATTAGTCCCTCTTATGAGATATACATGAAATACAATTTACTCTTTTCATAATCGTAGTCTTACTATTATTTACCTGTCTTAAAGTGTGTTTTTATCCTAAACTTATGTTCTTGCGTTAAAACATCATGAGTCTACTCAAGTCTGTTTCTTTTTGTGCGCATTAGAAATGTTTTCGTATTACTTCAAACACGAAAAAATTAATCATACATACATCCGCTATTCTTTAAACATATTTAGGGTAATGTTCTACAAATATCAATTTGATAAGTTTTAGCTTTGCAATACTTTCTTAATAGGAGGCTTAGTCTGTTGGTTAACGGTCAACCCCAAAGAAGGAGAAGAGAAGGAAACATTCAACAGTGTAATAACCGAGTTAAAGGACAGTGGGAAGTGGGAAGCTGTGCAAGATCCGGTTCGTGTAGAGGAGTTTTATAAAAAGGAGTTTGCGTTATTTTACGTAATGAAAAAACTGTAATCTTTGCAAAAAAATGATAAAATGTTATTTTGCACTATGTGAAAAATAACTCAATTATCACATACTATTAACATTTGTCTATTAAATGTAGCAAATCAATAGTATTAGAACTTACAGTGAAATAAAACGTCTGTGTAAATTTACGAGTGATTGTAATTTTATTGAATTACATTATACAATAAAGAGAAGTAAATTAAACTTGAGTGACTATACAAACTGATATCATTTTATTTCTTAGAATATTATCTGCAAAACCTTTTTCGTTTATCTTTCTCCATCTAAAGAAATTGGGCGTTCTAAGTTCATAAAACTATTTCCCGTTGATCTAGTCAATACGGTAATAAAAGGCCAGTATCTGAAATCAGTTATTATTTCAAATTAATTGTTTATTAGTTGTTTCAACAACATTACATTTTCGTTAACTTAGCTATATTAATCGTAGTTACTTTTTTTTTTCGTTAGATCTATTACTATAATTAAGACAAGACGTAATGAAACAATAATGTCTGTTATCTCTGACTTTTCCCAGATTTTATTTAGGTCAACTTTGTTCTTTTCATACCTCCTACAGTCTCGGGTCTGGCAGACTTATTTTAACAAAAATCACCTTAATACGCTAAAAAATTAAATCAAACAGAACTTGACCAGATGTAGCAAGATCATGTACATACAGGTTGTTCTACTGTCCTAGCCATATACTAAATTTATAATAAGTTACAATATTAAGTTTAATTAATCAAATATGTATTTTAGTTATTAGCTAGACTTTATATATAATATTAAATTTCTTAAATACAAAAACTACATTGGCCAAAAGGTATTGTATAGGAATCTCTACATCAGATAGTTCTGCTTTGATACTTAGTAATTTTGCTAAACAAGCCTAATCTCTTCAAATGTTTCTGAATTTAGGATTACTCACACTATTGGTTAGTAAAAGACTAGTCCAAGAATTGGCGGTGGATGAAACTTGAAAATATTGACAAATACATAAAAAGGGGGAATTTATCTACAGATTGGATCTTTAAAGTCAGCTCAAAATATGTTTCAGTATCTCAAACTGTAAGCCTAAAATACATCAACATATGCTCAAAATACATCATAAGTAAGTTGGAACAAAAACACTAGAGATGGAGTGTCATGTCCATTTATAAATTAAAAGCAATGATTTACATTTGTAATTAACTTTGAAAATGTAGCTACCGTATTCACATACAGCTGCGTTTGTCATTAAAACAGGGTGGTTAATGTATATAAAGTTATAAAATTTTTGATAACTTCTGTGGCATCCCTATTTCTTGTTTGCGTTGTTTTTGAATGATCGATGTTTGCCATCCCTACGTTGACTTCTTTTTTCAAAAGTTTTTCTTTATTTGTTTACTTGTTTGCTTAATATAGTGTTTCAATTGACATGAGAAGGTTATATTTATAACCAAGTTTTAAATACAATAGGTTCCAACTGTAATATATATTGTTTATCTAAAATCCAGGGTTCGATTCTCTGCAGTGGATACTGCAAATAGCTTAATGTTACTTTGCTCTATAACAAACAAACTAAATATAAAAACAGGAGCAATCAGGGTGATTGAATACCCTCGCCTCCCCACTCCTTTTCGAGATTGCATGCGTATATATTGGATAACATCAAATTTCACCTTCAGAAACTCAGAAAATTTTTCTCAGATCCAGAATGATCAACGATCCGAATCATTGGTTTTTGATATACGCGCGAGAAAACACAGAGAGAGAGAGAGAGACACACACACACACATGGACCCCATTGCTATACCCACGCCCCTCTTCCTGGGGCAAGGATGATAAAACAGAAACCAGATGACTCAAAATACAAAAAGCTTTGAATGTGAGAAGCAGCCTCAAATTAATTTTGTAGACAGCTAAATCACCATCCAAGTTATGCAGAGACAGACGTAACGCAGCTGGAGCAAGATGGCGACCTCGTGACATGTTTTCGAAGTCCTAGAATTCGTTATTTAATCAAAAATTCTACGTATAAGGCTAAGTTCGGAAAATTTAAAACATAATCATGTATTTTAAAAGACAATAAGGAAACTCGTTGCTTGGTGAAGGTCTTGGTCCTTCTCTCTGCCCCGTCAGCTGTCCTCGAACTTCATGTGGCTGCTTCGATCCTTTCCGGCTGCCTGCACGGCTTCCCGACTCCACTCTCTAGAACCACTAACGACTCAACACGTCAAATAAATTAAGAAACACGAAGCTCAACCGAATACGCGCGGGGTTGAAGGGGAACTGTATGTTCCCGAGCACCCCAATCTTTCTTCAAACTAAAGCCCTGCCACGATTAGTTTTTTTTCGTTCTTTAATTAAACTTAATTAAAGCTCACTTCTTCATGGCCCACTTCTGGTGCAGTCTTTCCAGTAACACTAACAGCACAGATTAAACTTGGCAAGTCTCTTGAAATTTCATAAATAAATAAAATAATAATAATAATAGAAAGTATTTTGAAATAGTTATCCACAACATAAAATTATTTCGTTATATTAAATTTTATTAAAGCTTCCTTCTTCATAACCCACTTCTGGTGCAGACTCTCCAACAACGCTTTTGAAGACTGACATTTATCAGTTAGTCATAAAAAAACAAATAATGTAAATCCTCTACTTAACCCGTTACCCTCTCTTGATTCGTTTACTCTGGCTGCGTACAGCTCCTGTACACTAGTGAAACGAGAAAGTAGTAAGTATAGCCTTAGATGTTGAAGATTTAATTAGTTTTTGACTAAACTGATATCTTTAGTCCTAGCAAAAAGTAAAATCTCGTTAAAAGTTTATGTATATGAACATTGTAGAATCCAAACGATTTACTTACTAAGTGGCTGAACTGTTAAAACTTTTCAGTGTAGTCGTGACAGAGAGATTTATATTGGTTTCAGTGGCACAGCGGTATGTCTGCGAACTTACAAGGCTAGAAATTGGTTTTCGATACCCGTGGTGGGCTGAGCACAGATAGCCCATTGTGCAACTTTATGCCTAACTACAAACAAACAAACAAAACCATTCAACGACGTTGGCTGCTTTAGTTTACTCGTGCACAAAATATAATACATGTCATGCAAATTATTCTTAGGGTACAAATCTAGTTGTAAAAGTGAATGAATTCTTGCCATAGGAAGGCTTTTCATCAACAAAATGACATTTTGTAAGTTTCATTATGTTTTGCGGACAAGATACTGAACCCTAAACTTTTGAAAGTTTTATATGAGAAATTAGTCTAAATGATTTTATCTTGTTTAAAGTTGCCTCCAAAACATGACAGCTTCTTATAAAGCTATTACCACCTTTAAAATTCTTATAGAGTAACCCTGTTCAGTATTATTAAGTTCATTCTAATCTCACAAAATCGTATATTAAATGTTTACAATCTAATTAGGTGCATGTGTCTGTCAATACATCGTTCGTGAAACCTGATCCATCTTAGTCTGAGCTACTTATACCGCCCACCGTGAAAATTAATTGTTGAGCATTTCAGTCATGCTAACAGCTTCTCAACAATAACATACGGTAAATCTAAATTTGTATTATTTAACTTACGTCACATTTTGAAATGTGAATGTGATTAGTCCCTAACAAGTTAGTGTATAATATCCTGCTTGCGAAATAAAATTTGGCATCAACATTATTCATTCCTGTTCTCCCGTCATTTCAAAAGTGAATGATGAGCTTTGCCTGTGTGCGCAGCTTTTCAAAAGCAGCGCAGGAAGCGGCCGCGAAATCAAATGGTATCATGCTCTTGTATCAGATATTTCGAGTTGAAAGTTAAAAAATCCTGAATAGTCAAAACTAATGTTATAACTGCCAACGTTATGGACACGTAGCAGCTGCTTGTACATTTCTCCAAGGATGTGTAAACTGTGGTGGAGAACATCAGATTAATGAACAACAACAAAAACGAAACACCCACATGCTGTAATTGCCAGAAAAACACATGGCAAACTACAAAAGTTGCCCTAAATATCAGAACATCAAACTAAGGATATTTAATATAAAATCACAATATTCAACCCACACAAACAAACGTACCACCTCATGAAACAAATGAAACACAAAAGATAGTTAAGAAAACACCATGACTACCAACACCACTATCAATGTCCACAACCTCAACCTCAACCACACATACCACTCAAGCAAACACATATGCTGACCAAATAAAAAGCATATATAATAAAACAAAACAAAGAAACATAGAAAAATGAGAAAATAATTACGGAACAACAACTAAATGCAAACCAAACAAACAATCAACAATAACACTCACTAAACAGCAGACAAACCCACTTTTATAGAATTTATTCAAGAGTACCAAACAGATGACATCACATTATTATTATTATAAATAGCCAAGAAACACTTTACATTAGTAATCCCAGACGTTATCAGAACAATTATGAATTCCTTACTTATATAAAATTTATATAAAATCACCCAATACAAGATGTTACAGCATTAACTCGATCAAAGTATTGACTGAGTATTTATAGTGTTTTTATGTCAAATGTAGACGTAATAAGATAATCTTGTGAAAAGTGTCAAAATTTCCAATGAACTGTTTGTGAAGTGTTTTACATCGACCAAATGAAGCTAAGTGGTGATGACAACAATAAATGCTATGCACTACATTCATGGACATTGGATCTGAAAATGAAGCCGTAAACGGGAGAGAGACGTACACTCGGACAGACACAACAGTTGGAAACATATGTATATATAAGATTAATTTATATTTTCATGAGCATCCCTTTTTGTTTTGCTATTTGTATTGTCCTGCTACTTGTCTCTACACCTAAACGGTAACATGTAATATAGAATTAAACCTCAGATGTCAAGCTCCTCTAAAGATACACTGTCAGAGCCGTCTAATTGGATTTTCATTGGCCCTAATACGTTCTTAGGGAAGAAATGTTTTGGTATATCCGGTTAATTAATATAGCTCAATCCATTACAGTTGTGTTCATGAAATTGACGGTATAAATAACGCTTCAACCGCTTGATAGGCCTTGGTATTACGCGAAAGGCCTTATCGGCATTGGATGTGGCAGAAGTAGTGTATTTAATACATCATTAAATATTCTTGTTTGCTTTCACTCACAAGTTATTAGAATCATATTTTCCATGAGCATTAAATGTAAAACTGTACTTCAAGATAAAAAGTAGTGTTCCCTAAATAAGGTATATTCTGTCTATTTAATGTTACTTTCATTAACAATATTGATTTGGGTGTTTAATATAAGCAGTTTTATTCATTTTTATTATTATACTTTTATAATAGAGATTGTTTTACATTTGTAGCTTAGTATATGGGTTTAGAACTAATATAAGTATCTTAGGGCTAAACCTAATATTTCTGGTAAATATTACAGTAGTACAATACAACCAAATTAAACATATTTTACCTCTTAAAGTTAGCTTTCCTACAAATACTTGGTGTTCCTTTAAAAAGCTTAAGTACAGTTCGAAACAGAAATTAACAACCAATAATAAAAGAACTTTAGATTACTGTAATATGAAGATACTCAATGCTTTGTGCACTATACAATCGATGTTTTTAGGGAGCCAACCCCTATATTATGTATGAAGTGAAGGAGTAAACACATAACATAAAAGCTTATTACACACATTTTAGAACGTATATGTTTTATTTGAAAAGGCTACTTCTCTATTGGTAAATTGTTTTTCGCGCTTAGCGGGGATTGTGCCTTAGTCTAGGCATATATTTGCTCATTCCTATGCATTATATATAGAGAGAATTTAGTTTCATGGAAACTATAAATACTCATTATACTCTCAAACAAATCTCCATGACAATCTCCTGCTGCAGCTTAGCATTTTACATCTCGAAATAATGCGATCAAATAGTCAATAGGTACAGTAAATCATCATGAATTGTATCAGCTAGCTACTAGCTATGTTTATTATCATTACAATGTATAAAGTTAGCTGCCATAGCAACTAATCATTTGCCCATAGATGAACATAAAAAAACTTTCAAGCAAGATAAATAAAAAAATGGAAATTTTAAAAACCTGCAAATAGGGATCGTAAAAAATTAAAGAAGCAAGGCTGGAGATGCTGTAGACATTATTTACTCAAACTACAAATCCCTATTTTGATTCCACCTAATGTAATTATAGGTAATAGCATGGAGCCAAAATGTCTATAGTATAATGTCTATAGTATCTTCATCCCTGTTTCCTTACTTTTTCTGCGATACCTATTTTCAGGTTTTTAAATTCCCAATTTTTTTATTTATCTTGTACACTTATAGCATTACTATAGTAATTTGTACCTTAAATTGGGTTACATGTTAAATTATAATAAAAAATAATATGAAATAAAACAATTTGCTTCAATTTAAATTGTTTATTTCGGATCTGTACATTGACTGTGCGACATAAGCCTAAATTATTATAATATGTTTCACTAAATAACAAGCCACAAAATGTATGTATGAGAGTTATTTCTGACACCATATTATGCAATAAAAATAAAAACACAGATAAATTAGTTCACAGATTAACGAATCATTACAAAACTTAACGACGTTTGAGTCTGTTATCCACATAGCCATAAGTAGTTATAATAAACTTTAAACTTTAAGAATCTTTTGTACACCATACATATAATAAATAGCATTGATTTTCTGTGTAGAAGATAGAATCTCAGCTGTGTGAAAACATGTCTACAAAGATTGTGTTGGCACATCCTAGATATTATATATATATACGTCGGTATATAAATGTGTGGAATACATGAATTTCACAAAAACAACCTCAAGAGTATTTTCTTGTAGACGTTGGAAGCGATCACTATAATGTGAACCTTGTGTAAACAATAAAGATAAAGTATGTAATACCCACCATTCTGAAGATATTTCCAAGGTTAAAGCTTTCATGTAATATAATACACAACTCTAACAAGTGTAATATACTTGTTCTGTTACCTTTATCAATCCCTTGCTCGACTCTCGGCTAGTTTACAAAACGATACTTACTATTACGAAGCCTTAAACACGTGGAGATTGTCAATACATACGGTAATATTACACTTACTATGCTACTTCAACTGTAAAAAATATCTTACCAGTTTTTACCCGTATGCTAAATTTATTGAAAATGAATTACTACGAAGACACAACAGAAAGTGTTTTGTGTGAACTGATGACACTTTGCATCCACGATCTGTTACCCTGCGCAGATTAACCCGAAAGAAACAGATGCAATCATGAAATGTACAACTAATTGTATCAAATCTACTTGCTAATTCATTAAACATGATCACCTCCCCCTCTCTCTTGAGGTACAAAACGTTTAAAGCCTTCATCCAAAACTGATAATAAAACACCACATATAAAGAAATTAAATGAAGCACACCTTATTGAACTCATCAGCGCGAGATGTGTGTCCATCAAGTCTTCGTTCTTAATTAAGTTCTTATTAGACAATTTCAAGTTAATGAATAATCATTATAAATATATCATGGGTGACAAATAGTACTTTCAACCAAACCCTGAAGCAAAATGATTAGTTTTCTTTTGATCATCTACAGAAACAGAAATTTCCAGCAGTTACATCCAATGACCAAGGCTGGTGAGAATCAGATAATAAAATGTGGATTAGAAATTGGATCGTTAATCGCAAGAACAGTTCTTATTTTGTTTCTCAGATGTGCCTTTTACGTTAAGTTATATCATTGTGTATATTCGCAACTCTTCAAATAAAGATGGCATTACCATTAGTTAGAGCATGTTAGGTTATGTTACGTTTAATATTGTTTCCCCTATAACATCTTTAATAAACACAGTTCTGAAGTCCATGCGAGATAGGACAACGTTTGTATTTAATACAAATTACTAGCATGAGAGCAAATGTCGTTATTTTACACAACAATAAGTTCCTTAAAATTTCGCATGTCTCTAACCTACTACATTATTTTCTATAACCTCAGCACTATGATGTAAATACTTCATTGTGTACAGTCCATCAAACATCACCTAACTTGCCTATAGTAATAGGTGAACAGTACCCTATACCAGCACATCGCTTGTCCACAGTAAAATGTATACAGTACAGCAATAGGTGTAGTACGCCATACCTGAAAACAGCAATAGGTGAAGTACACCAAACCTGAACACAGCAATAGGTGTAGTACACCATACCTGAACATAGCAATAGGTGTAATATACCATACCTGAACACAGCAATAGGTGTAGTACGCCATACATGAACACAGCAATAGGTGTAGTACACCATACCTAAACACAGCAATGGTTTTGTAGTACACCATACCTGAACACAGCAATAGGTGTAGTACACCGTAACTGAACACAGCAATAGGTGTAGTACACCATACCTGAACACAGCAATAGGTGTATTATACCATACCTGAACACAGTAATAGGTGTAGTACGCCATACCTGAACACAACAATAGCTGTAGTACACCATACCTGAACACAGCAATAGGTGCATTACACCATACCTAAACACAGTAATAGCTGAAGTACACCATACATGAACACAGCAACAGGTGTACAGTTCATCAAAACTCGAATACCCGCCCACAGCAACAGGTGTATAGCGCATCAAACTTCACATAACTTGCCCACAGCAACAGGTGTATAGCTCATCAAACTTCACATAACTTGCCCACAGCAACAGGTGTATAGCGCATCAAACTTCACATATCCTGATTACAGTGACAGATGCACAGGCACCTCACTGTTATCTGATTCATCTTTTAATACAGCTACTTTACATATAACTTTTTGTAAAGTTTGCTTCAACTTTTCCTCTCTTCGTAAGATTACAAGATTTTCAAAATGTGGTAACCTAAATGTTTCCAGGTTACTCAGCTTAACTCTTAATTGATACGAGTTTACATTTGATGGCGACCGATATTTACTTTTATTTATTATAACCTTGCTTTCTTCTCGTTATGTGAGAGCATTTTGGGTAGCTTATTTTTATCTGCATGGTCGAAAACTGGACAATTTTGAATTATTGCCAATACTGTATTAGGCAGGCGGTAGCATTGCGTATGTAGGGATGGCTCGGATTGTTAATCAAAATGGTATTTTAAATATCTCCTCAATAGGTCATCAGAACTTTACAATACTATAAAGTGTTTCCTTTTATAACAATATCTATGTAATGATTGGGTCACAAGTTCTGGGGAAGTCTGTAAATATCATAGCAAAAAGTTTGAATTTCTTGTTCTTCTTTCTTATGCTTCTTTTTTATTACACGATAACTCCAATATCAAAA
>NW_013667820.1:147916-150846 GCF_000517525.1 Limulus polyphemus | reverse complement strand
GTTTACTTCCTTTTTTGATATTTTTTTCTTTACTTAGTCACTATATTTTACAATGCTTTTCCAGCTCATCAAAATGTAGTCCTGAGGTCTATCTGCTGATTGCCACGTATGCAAGCAGGTTGCTGAGCTAAGAAGGAAGTTTCTTCATTTTGTACGAGTAGACGAACACGCCGGGCATATCAGTAGATTGAATTGATAAACATTTCTGGGGGATAATGCATGATACACGAATATAGCCCTTAATAAAACGCAGAATCTATACTCAGCAAGAGTAGAAGATACAAAATCTACTGCTTTGCCTTTGTAGAATTTCAATAAAGATTTTCAAATATTATTTATTTTCTTTATTTATATGTTAATAATTCATTTAGCAGCTACTCTTAAAAACATTTTTAAAAAAAATATTAGTCAGCTAAGTTCTAGTATTTGAAAGTTGATTTACGATTATTTTATTGGCGTTTTTGTATGAAGTATCCCTCTTCAATTAGAATGGACCCAAGTTAATGGCTAAAGAATTTGCAAAAATTAATGTACCAAAAAATGATGAAATCATAGACTTAGCAGTTGGAACAAGTAATTTTGGAAAGGAGGTGAGGTTTTTATTATAATATATCGAATTAATATTTGCGTGCATTAGTAAGACAAACAATTTGTTTGCAGCTTTAATATTTGAAGATAAGTGAAACTAAAATTAATTTTTTAAAAAGTGAATGCCTAACCATTGTAAAGTTCAGATAATTTTTGGAGGACCAAAGTGTTATTCATCAATTTCTCAAATACCTACTGTATTCTCTTTACTTATTGACTATAAAATTTGGCAAGTGAAAATAGTATACAATTTGTAAAGACAATTAATTAATTAAAGAGTTTATAATAAACTAGCAAACGTGATATCAATGCTGAGTTTAAAATGTAATGCTACAATTGGGAGCATGGGCCGCCCTCTTCCAACAGTTTGAGCCATAACGCACCAACTGTTAGTCCGATCTGAAGGTAATCGCCCTTCGCGCGACATTAAACATCATTTTCGTTTGGTATTAGCTTCATGTTTATTACCTCTTCCTCTTTGCTCAGTTCATCCCTCATTTGTGGCATTCATTTAGAAAAATTGAAATGGCTGCCAAATTCGAACTGTTTGTCCGATAGATATATATGTATATCATTTCTAATAATGTAAATTATACAACGTCACCACATTAATTACAAAGTAACAAAAGTTCAAGGTAATAGTGACCATTGTTTACTATAATAATAAAAATAGGTTTTGTTATACACAGAGCTGACATAAGTCACAAAACGCATTGCAATTCGGGCTGAGAAAATTTTTATATGAAATATTTCTTAGACATCATACACATTTCTAAGATTGTGACCAAAACATAAATACCTCTGAATTTTCAGAGCAAGTGTTCTGGCGTCATCTGCATATTATCGATAATTCTACCAGCCAAGTTTCAGTATAGTACAATATGTTTTCCAAATATAGTTTATAATTTCTTATGATCACTTTGATTTAATTGTTAGTGTTGATTGAAACGTTTATAAACAGTCCACTCGAACCAGAAGGTGTCCTTCTAGGTTGTCATAACAACATGTAAAATTCTGGATTATATCAAGCAAAGTAATTCCATCTTTAGAAAATGTAGTTAAAATGAAGTTACCAATATATCATAGTATTACTAACAATTGATAAATAGTTATCATGAAACCCCCTTACCAATTCTCAGAGTTATTTAAGATATCAGAGTTTTAAATTTTTGGAAAATCATATGAATATAATAGACAAGATGAATTTATTATAGGAAATGAGATTACTCTATGGGAGGGCGAAATGTCGTGGACGTTAGACTACAGTTACTATTCCTACCTAAATGGGCGAGCCTAGTGGTCAAGGCGCTCAATTCATAATCTGCGGGCGAACCTCTTCGCCGAACATGTTCTCTTTTTTCAGCCGTGGCGGCGTCATAATTCGATGATCAATCCCTACTGTTTGTTGTAAAGTTTAGTCTAAGAGTTGGCGTGAGTATGTTGTTGACTAGCTGTATTCCTGCTAGTCATCACTTAAAATTAAGGAGGGCTAGTGCACAAACAACAAACAATCCTTTCTAGAATATGCAATACAACCCACAGTTGTCCAAAAAAATATATGCTGAGGGCAAAACTTTAAGTTTTACATGAAAGCACAGTACGTACAGAGTTTGAGAATCATCTATAACACGTTTTCTTAGTGTTTATTATCTGTTACAGATTTCATTTTTATGTACACGATTATGTGTGTACGGATGTATATATATATTTCTGTACTCTATCGCATTTACACAGTTTCACGAATTTATAGATATGGCTGATTAGCTTTCCCGGACTACGTATCCAGACAAACGTAGTCCAACAGTTGGGAGTAGGTGCTATTAACTAGCTGCTTTTCCTCTAGTTTATTAGATCAAAATTGGGAACGACTATGCATGAAAGTTTTAAAACCAAAACGAAGATAATGTTGTCCAGTCGATATTCACAGCGTGCGTGGACTTTGGTCGTTTGTATATAATAATGTGTTGTTCAATGTGCACTGGCTCTTAATACAGTATACAGTTTAATGGCTCTTCAACCTGTGACAACAAACAGTTTACGATAATGACATAAGTGTATAGTAATACAAACACAACTTAGCATTGTTGGACTTGAATTATTTACTTTAAGCCCTACTATGTTTTCTACAAAGTAGCATACTAGACAATGTTTGATATTGATACAATCTGACATAACACTTATTAATGTATAATATCGACACCAGCCAACGTAACAGTTATTAATGGCTAATATCGATACCAGCCGATGTAACAAGTATTGATAACTGACATCGATACCAGCAGCCAATGTAACAGTTGTATTAATGTTTGATATCGTCACTGTGCTCTTTTATGAGAATTAGG
>NW_013667820.1:140779-147365 GCF_000517525.1 Limulus polyphemus | reverse complement strand
TCACATGGCTTGTGGACAATGAAATTACCCTGCTGAAGGTGAGTGCTAGAAAGTTGGACATAACAATGAAACTATTTTATCTAAGAACAAGAAGACTTCCCTCAAGAATTAGGAAAACCTGAACATTTACACACGTGAATTTCCTTAGCAGTTTAAATCAAAGGTTCGAAAATTCATTTTTTCGTTCCAGAGCTCATAAACAGTGTAGCAGTGACTGTGAAACAAAATTAACTGTTTATCTTTGTGTGTGTGTGTGACACGTTAACACATGATTTCTTCAAACTTTTACTTGAGATTAGTGTTCAGAAATCTGCACATTTTGTCTTTGTAAACTTTTTGTGCCTTGGGGAATGGGGATTTGAAAAAAAATAGTTAGACAATAATTCTATATCTTAAATTTTTGTATTGCTAACCATAAGTCTATGTAGCTCACTTTACAAAATTCACAACCGATGTGATTCGTTAACGGAACAAAATAAGACGACTATATGAATCAGATCAACATAAGCCGGTGAGACAATCACTGATTGGCATGTTGATCTGACTCACTTTATAAGCTGTACTATTTCCTTTCGATCATTTTCCAGACGGTTCTGCTATGATTAGTGTCTGGCGAAAAGCTTCAGCAGATATTTCCTTTGCAACATCTAAACCAACAATTGGTCCAGTTATCAACGCTATTTTCAAGTTTTGAACAACTCGACTTTCAAGATCTACATATCTACATGTGCCGATGTTTCCATTTATATATTTTAAGATCCGTGCAACAAATCGGCTAACAGATGTTTCCGTATATGAAAGCTATCTTCAAGTTTTGTACAACGAAAAACCTTTTTAAGTATTTCACTTTATGTTAAAAAAATATTTTTATTTCAGTATTATTGTTTCCTCTACACCAGCCCCTTGTACTCTAGTTAAGTATTTATACTTAAAAATAAAAGTGATATAATACTAAACCAAAACTCGAGGTAGTTGAATAATCACATTCGTTGAAGTTACAATCAGTTAGTTTGACATTAATAAATAATATTTAGGGATTCTTATTTAATGTTACATAAAGTAGAAGCTTTCTTCTTATGTGTTTCGGAGCTGTGGGAAAGTAAAACTGGATGTCTCGCTCATAACCTAAGGTTTTAATACTGTTTTGTGAAATATGTGGCCATTTCAAATTTCTGTTGCACAATATCAATACTAGTAGCCAGGATGGCAGACAAAAACATCATAAAACCTTATAATATTTGTTGTAGCTTTCCACAGCTCTTCCCTGAACATCGGGAATTTTGTTGGTGTCTGCAGCAAATAAATAAATAAACTCCTGATAAATAATCCTTTAAAACTGCATATTTAGCTCCTCTAGGAATTGTATTCGTTTATAATATAATCTTAGTAAATGATACCAACTAGAAGCAACACTCCAGAATAGTGCACTAATCTACTCCTATTCTGGAGATTGAGGAGCAGAGGACGCGTGAAATGTGACCTGTCTTAGCCAGACCGTAAACCCACTTATTGTAGACTTATTTTCAGAAGGACGAAGATGTGTAGTAATGTCTGAAGTCATTAGAGGAATAAGACTAACCCAAAAACACAGTCCTTATTCCCATATTATAGAGACACTTCTAATTTTAAATCAATCTGACAAACATTACTCAAGAGTTATTATAATAAAACAAAAACTAGCTTATTCCAAATATTCCTTTCAATAACTGACACTTATCTACCGTGCTTCGTGTACAACAAAACCTGAAGTAGCGACTATACTTACGACCAAGGAATGAAATCCCACAAGTATAACCAAACTGTAACTTGATCTTATTTTTGTACCAGAACTTCTTCAAGTGTGTCAGATGTAAAAGACTGTTTAGGTAGGTATTATTTATTTTGTGAGTAAATATTTAATGATTATTCAGTTTTTTGTCATAACAAGACAGTAAAAAGCAATTATTTTAAAGGCGATAGTTATGATAAGTTTCATTACTAACTCCATAAGAATCGTACGTTGTGTTTATAATTCATTGATATGGAGGTTATCGAATGTCACGTGCAATCCATTGCTGTCGAGGATATAGAGATTTCTAGAAGGCTTAAGTGATAGACGTAAAAATAGCTGGCAAGCAGACGAAAACGAGCAGAAGAGATTAAAATCAGGGGAAAGAGAAGTTCGGTCAGAGAAAAGTTAATCGTAGTGGGAGTGAAAGACCTAACGGTTGATATGTTAGAGTGAGATTAACAATTTCGTGAGAGATAAGGAGAATAAATTGTGTCGTTAAAGGGTGTTCTATAGTAATTGAACCAGCCTGAGTGGACTTTGACAAAAGAAAGACAATTCTTGGAAATACGAAAAAGGAGCAGACGATTTTTGAAGTACAGGACACAACCGCAGTAACTCAAAGACAACCTAAGTAAACTATACACGGATAGTCTGGCAATAAAAATAGAGAAAAATGGTTCGGCTTGTCAACTGAACTCTAGAGTAATTGAATAGGCCTAAGTAGACTTTTGACAACAAGAAGAGAACTATATAGTGTCTAAGCCTAAGGTATAACTATGACCTCCATAGCATAAGGAATTTTTGTACATACGTTTAACTTGTTCTGAATATATATATATATTATTTTGAAAAAAAAGGAGTGCGTGCTGTACATTTATTTTTTAATTTATCGCCAACAAGTCTCAGACAATTTCTATAGAAGAATCCTTAGCCCAGTATACCCATATATTTTAACTTACTATATATATAATATAAAAAAGTAAATTCCCGACAAAGTATTATAGCATAATTTGTAATCCATATCGTTAATACCTAGAAATGGCGTTATGTTTATTCAAATTTCTATCGCTTTAATCATTGCTTCCTGATTTTGTTTTTCTGGTTGGAATCATGGCGATTAGACTTGTTTCTGAGTAAATTGTAGATGCGTAGATTTTATAATTATTTTTAATTACCATTGTTCTTCTCATAACATTATTGGGTTCACCATATTTCATGACACTATAGGTACTTACGACTTAGCTGTTTCATGTGGAGGAATTGGTCTAGGACATATTCCATACAGTGCTTTTCATGACATTCTAGCCATGGTAAAACAAGGTATGTTTTCCATTAGACATTCTATACATACAGAAAGGCATTAGTGATAATATACATATTATTTGTATCATTCAAGAGGTATTTCACATTCCTACAATAGAAGGAATAAAACGTTCTTAAATGATGATGTAAAGTACTTATGAATGTCGTGAAGCACGGTAAACATAATACACAGAATCTGATTTATTGTCCTACTTATGAACATATAGTTACACTTTTAATACTAACTATGGATAATCCTTATTCAGTATGTTGAGACATACATCATTACCTCTTTAACGAACATATTTGAAAGTTTTAGGAATTGATTAGCATCTGATATTATTTCAATATCAGAAATTTTTGATAAAAAAGCTTTGAAATAAAACATTTTTGTATCTTGAATATAGAGACGTAAAAGACATAGTTTATTTTTTATTATTTTCACAACTAAGCTAAGCCTAAGTCAGATTGATCTGACGTAGCGCTAATTAGTCCTAGTATTACACTAATAAAAACAAGGCGGGCGTAATTATGATTAATCTTTAGTGTTTGAAGTAATAAGAACAAACTCTTATGTGCAACACTCACACAAAAAACTCGAGTAAACTTATATTAACGATAACGACTGATGGTATTTTAACACAACTACATTATTTGTCAGTGATAGACTAGATGGAAGGCAGCTAGTCAATATCACGTATCGCTAACTCTTGGGCTACATTATTATAAACTAAAAGTGGAATTAAAAGTCACTTTATAACGCCCCAACGACTTAAAGGACGAGTATATTCGATGACGGAAATTCGAACCCGCAATTCTCAGACTGCGAATCGAAAGCCTTAACCATCAGGCCATGTCAGGCCTGAAGTAATTGGTGAGAAAGAACACGTCTTTAAACATGTTTTGGGTTGTGTCTTACAAATATCAATTTGATAATTTTTTGCTGTGCAATACTTTCTTAATAGGAGGTTTAGTCTATTAAGTAATGGTCAACCCCAAAAAAAGAAGAAGAGAGGGAAACATTCAACAGTGTAATAACCGAGTTAAAAGACAGTGGGAAGCTGTGCAAGATCCAGTTCGTGTAGAGGAGTTTTATTAAAATGATTTTGCATTTGTTATTATCTTGATGTATTTATTTTCCCTAACACGATGTTTCGTGTTTTCATATACGGTACAGAGCCATCTATCGTATAGAGTCATAAGTATTGTATGGCATCGTATTAATTTCTTTGTCTCTAAGGTTAAATACAATCAAAGACATATAAAAATGGGTACATTTAGTACAAGTATTCGTTGTAACTTGTACTTAAGATAGTTTCCAAAACTTTAATCACGTGCAATTTTCATGACCTGTTTAACTTGACTGTCACATCTATAGCATTGTTGCTGTGCTGTAAATATAAGAATACGATTATAAATAAGTTTAGTAAATTCACAAAATATGTTAGTAAATTCACAGTTAAAAAATGGAAAGCTGAAATTAATAATATTTAAGTTTTCATAAAACACGAGTAACGAAAATGCTAGATAAAGCAAAAGAAGCAAAATGTATAATTTTCTATAGAACCATAAATCATTGTTAGCTTACAAATAAGTTTCAACCCAAAGTGTTCGGTCTCAAGCATAAATCATTGTTAGTTTATAAATAATCTTCAACCCATAGTGTTCGGTGTCAATCATAAATCATTGTTAGTTTATAAATAATTTTCAACCCATAGTGTTCGGTGTCAATCATAAATCATTGTTAGTTTATAAATAATTTCAACCCAAGATATTCAATCTCTTGGTTCAAAACGCCATTTTCATACCTGATGACTAAACTATTCAATTATGTTATTGCTGTAAAGAAGGCACTTACTAATAACTAGAAAAAAATTGAAGTAATGACTAGCAGAAAGTGTGTTTTGAATAATTCTGTATAATCAGGATTTGATAAATCATTAGTATGAAAATGTTAATGAAAAGCAAAGGTGTTCACACATTGCATTATAATCTCGAAAAATTGAACTACAATGAAGCTAACATAATCAGTGTTTATTTCATTTAATTTCTGAGAAGCGACAAGGAGCTATTTGACCTACCATGTCAACACCATTATAAATCTAACATAGTATTTAAAGTTTATTTGTTTGTAATTAAGCACAAATCTACACAATAGGCTGTCTGTGCTCTGGCCACCACGGGTATCGAAACTCGGTTTCTAGCGTTGTAATTCCGCAGACATACCGCTGTGCCATTGAGGGATCGTACTTAAAGTTCTTATCTGAAACCTCCCCAACAAAAGACTTGAGTTACACCCTTTGTATCATTAATCCACTGTGACTTCATCCCATTATTTACAGCCAGCTTCTACTCCAAACCAGCTCCCATTCCTTTTATCCCATTCCTTATTTTATGATTTATTTGGCACCTTAGAAAAAACTGGAAGTCCAACTTCACGAAATTCTTTGTATTAGTCCATGTACCGGAGTAAATATTGGTACCGCCCAAGGTGACAGAACATTAGTAGTACCAAATTATTTCTAGAGTCGATATGAGCACATTGATATGTGATAATCTAATCAGATGTTTGAATTTAGATCTTAGTTATACCATTTTTACAGAAATAAAATGCTGTTAGATTGCCTGTATACAAGGGTTTGTATATACAATACCGTATTGTGATCGTTCTCAATTTTAGATCTAGAAAAATGAAATTGTTGAAATAGACAAATGCGTTTGTTTCAGCGGACCCAGTAAGTTGTTATAAGTTATCATGATTTATGTAGCATGTTTAACATTGTAGTCCAGATTAAAGTAATGACATTTTTGTTCTATGTACACAATTACTTTGAAGTAGCACATAGCTGGAGCAACAAACATGTCTATGCTGTAAGAGAACAACGATCACTGATATAGATCAAACAAACTTGCAGATTTTCTGCTAGTTTCAAATTCCTAATTGTATTAACCACAATCATTAACTGAAATATAGACTTGATTTTAGTTTATACCAGACTGCAATAAGTATTATATTAATTGTAGTTAAATATAAATAACTAGATATTCAACTTCACGATTTATTCCCTAGGTATGCCTCCCTGTTTTGAATTTTCAGGTCACCAGTAAATAGTAATAAGACTGCCATGAGTAACAATGAATAATTCAACCAACAGCTCCATACAACCATTAAAGCGGACCCAAATAGATTGTCTAATCCGTTGTTCTGATGAGGATCTCAATTCGTGACTAATGTCATCACAGAACTATGAGTCATGGAAACTTTTCCTAAGAGCTGCTGAAATAGGGAAACATGAAAGTCTTGGCAAACAGGGACGTTCCACACGTTCAGTATTACCGAAAGTGCCGTAGCATCTTTACGATGGAACAAATTCTTTAATCTGTCACAAGAAGAACTATCAGAGCAGGAAATGTCACATCAGGCAGTTCTAGAAAGTCCACACCCAGCCTATCGAGAATGTATGAGCTACGGTGCATCTTCTGCCAGCGAAACAAGCAAGTATTTGAAAGGTC
>NW_013667820.1:136674-139841 GCF_000517525.1 Limulus polyphemus | reverse complement strand
CAAAGTACAAATTAACTACTAAATTTAAATTATCAGTTAACTTGGCTTCGGACTATTTGAAATTATAATACGTAACAATGTTGATGCTGAAGATCAGTATTATGAAGCAGAGAGACATGCGTACAATGAGCTGCTCTTATTCATCAGGAGTAAATCATTTGACAACCCTGAAGTTCTACCTTTGACAGATCTTACATCTAGACTCGTTACATGCATGCACTCACTGGGTTTTGATCACTTCAAAGATTCTACCAAAGAACATATTTGTCGTGAGCTTGCGGGAACACTATATATTTCCCGATGACAAAGGAAAACGTCTTATCTATCTGGACAATCTATCGATGCGTGAGCTTCTCAAAAGGTATCACTCCTTTAAAGTTGAGTTACAGATTTTGTTAACCGTGGTAGCCTTGCAAACGAGAGCTGACATCAAAAATCAAGATGTCAGTCAAGTATGGCCACCTGACATGGAGCAGAGTAAAGTCAACATTCTTGAGCCAGTCATCCAGTTCCTGCACACAATGTTAACGGGAGAAAAGGAAAAATGCAAACCTAGCTACAAGGTTCCATCGGCTCTTTTGGCCAGGATCTGGTTTCCTGAAGACCCCTAAACACATCCTACTGCCAGTTCCTGCTAAATCACTGACTATAAATGTAAAACTCACTTTCAACTGTCTTGGTCACAGTGTTTTGGACTCTCAGATCAAAGAAATCGACACAGCCCTGTCTGTGCTCGCGGAAGCTGACATGGACAGATGGTGATGTTGCTATGCCAAAAACATCCATCCTGGTGTGTTTACCACCTCAGCCTAAGACAACAGTGGCCGGCTTGAGAAGAATGTCAGTGTTAAGGAATATCCCCCAGAGTTAATGGTATTGCTATCCAGGCTAAAGTGATTGAGTCCCATGCCTTCAGTTGGAAGAACAAAAAAAGAAGTATCAGCAATGTACCACCAATACCGCCTACCTACAATGCTGGACAACGAGTAGGACCATCAATGCCGCCTTCCTACAACGCTGGACAACGAGTAGGATTACCAATGCTGCCTTCTACAACGCTGGACAACGAGTAGGACCACCAATGCTGCCTTCCTACAATGCTAGACAACGAGTAGGACCACCAATGCCGCCTACCTACAACGCTAGACAACGAGTAGGACCATCAATGCCGCCTTCCTACAACGCTGGACAACGAGTAGGATTACTAATGCTGCTTATCTACAACGCTGGACAACGAGTAGAACCACCAATGCCACCTTCCTACAATGCTGAACAACGAGTAGGATTACCAATGCTGCCTGTCTACAACGCTGGACAACGTGTAGGACCACCAACATCACCCTCATAATTTTGTCATATATTTGAAACTTGACTAAATGCCTCTTTCTTTAATTATAGACTAGTACTTTCCCAAGTACTGAGGTAATTGGCTTCTAATTACTTGTTTATCTCTTCCAGCACCTCACTCTTATTAATGAATACATTAATAATTTATGTTAAAGAACCATAAGTTTACTAATTTTGTTGTTCTGTCATTGTAGGATGAATATTTATTTTTATGTTAGTTTACAAGTGTGCGGTTTTTAAGCCGTTCTATGAGCCGCTGTGCCGCGACTATAAAGGGAAATGTTACATAAAAACTGAGTTTGTTTGTTTGTTGTTTTTCAAGTACAAACTTGTAGTCCATAGTTCCATCTCTTCACCGATTTGAGATCTAATTACAGTCGCGGCTATTGAGCATTCACTCTTGTTTGACATATTTCAATTAACAAAAGACTTGCTGAATTCCAGTCCTGAAGAGGAAATGAAGAAAAATGAAACTTGTACATCATCCAAGTCCGTTTTTCATGGACATCAACTAACAGGTAAATACCTGTGGAAATGAGTCTTTGTTTTCTGGAAATGTCATGTGACTTTTGGGGATAATTAAATACTAGCAAAATCTCAAAAATCAAAATAGGTTAAAATCGCTTTTAAGGAAGAGGAAGGTGAGGTGATCAGAGTTTTAGCTTCTGAAGGTCAGTTGACTAAAATGTATACATATACATAGTGATTTAAACTATTTATTTCTTTTTCCAGATGTTATCACCCTGTATAGGCCTTGGTTTATTATTTGTAGAAATACGGACAAAGCTTAGAATTACTCAAAAATGTTTACAAACCAAATCCCACATATATGGTATCTGATTACATATAGTTATTTGTTTATAGCTTGTAGAGAAATGTTTTATCGAAGAACGCTTAAGTATCAAGTTTAATGTATTTTTTGCTTCGCCACTTCATTTAACCACTTCACTCTGACTAAAAGAGCAAAAAAGTAACAAAGAAAAGTATGAATATGTGTTGGAACCTCATATGTCAAGGTTTATGTTCTACTGTCAAGATAACAAACAGATATGAATGGTCAATATGATTTATGTATGTCACTGTTCACTGCTTTACGTAATATATCAGTTATGTGTGTAAAAGATAATGTAATGTTTACTGTTTATTAATTAATATTGTATAAGGGTTTGAACCAAAATGTACCTTTTTGGTTAGCCTAAGGGTTAATGAAGATACCCCGAATGAGAATTTGGTAAGAATAAAAGCATTATTTTAATATATCAAAATGTTACTTCTCTTTGGATCAAACTATAATTATATTCGTCATTGTTAAATTATGACTTAATAGTTTTGAAGTTTAGAAACAACATAAATATCAAAAGTATAACATCAAGTAAAGTAGACAACTTTTTTTACAATTACCAGAGCTATTTCAGATTATTTTTTATAAATGATTTTCCTTTCGGACAAATTATACAAGGTTTTTTTTCAGCTACAAAAAGAATAATATACTGTTAACATTATCAAACTGTCAAATTATGTATGACAGTGCCTTTTGTTCTGCAAACGAAACACAAAAGTTTAAGATAAATAAATCACTCAATGATAAGTTATTTAAATATTTAAGGCAACTATACAGCTATCTAAGGGCATGGGCTCATGGAGCTGCACCGGCTATTCCTCTACTATTGAACGATTACTTATATTAATAGATTGTTTGTTTGTTTGTTTTTGAATTTCGCGCAAAGCTACACGAGGGCTATCTCCGCTAGCCGTCCCTAATTTAGCAGTGTAAGACTAGAGGGAAGGCAGCTAGTCATCACCACCCACCGCCAACTCTT